>NW_019268609.1:171088-256058 GCF_002738365.1 Cucurbita moschata | reverse complement strand
TTTTTTTTTTTTTTTTTTTTTTTTTTTTTTTTTTTTTTTTTTTTTTTTTTTTTTGATTTGTTCTTCTTTGTTCAATGTATAATGGAAATTATTTTACTTGAATTTTTTCAGCTGGGAATAATAATCTATAACTCTCTTAAATTGGATTTTTTTTCTTTTATATATATCAATTTTAATCTATTTCATATATTTTTTTAATTCCATTTGTGTTTGAAATACGACTAAAGTTTCGGAACATCTATCTTCATTCACATGAAAATAAGTTACACAATAGTGGAAATATCGTATTATTGTAGAGATATTTTGATCCTAGCTCGTTATGTAAAATTTTATATTAAAATTGTACGTCGTAATTCGGTCAAGTTCTGAAGTCAATTTTATTTTTTTCATTTGGATGAATTTTGAATTTTTTTACATTTTTTTGATAATATATATTTTATTATTGATAATTTAAATTATTTTAAAAACAAAAAAAGTTCGGACCTTCAAAATTACAATTTAGAAATGCAACATTTTTAATAGGTTAATTCGAGCATAACTAAATAGATAAAAACACAAATTATATATCATCACAAAAATTAATGGTAGACGTGTTTTAAAACTTTGATCGAAAGTCTAAAGAAGACAATATTTACTAGAAGTAGGTTTGTACCGTTACAAATGGTATCAGAGCAAAATATTAGGCAGTGTGTTGGACCCCAAGGAGAGTGGATTGTGAGATCTCACACCAGTTGGAGAGTAAAACGAAACATTCTTTATATGAGTGTAGAAACATCTCCTTGGTGGGTCCCTAAGGAGGTGGATAGTGAGATCCCACGTCGGTTGGAGAGTGGAACAAAACATTCCTTACAAGAGTATAGAAACCTCTCCTTGGTGGGTCCCTAAGGGGGTGGATTGTGAGATCGAACATCGGTTGGAAAGTGGAACGAAACATTTCTTATAAGAGTGTAGAAATCTCTTCTTAGTGGGTCCCTAACGGGTGGATTGTGAGATCAAACATTCCTTACAAGAGTGTAGAAACCTCTCCTTGGTGGGTCCCTAAGGGGGTGGATTATGAGATCGCACGTCGATTGGAAAGTGAAACGAAACATTTCTTATAAGAGTATAGAAATCTCTTCTGAGTGGGTCTCTAAAGAGTGGATTGTGAGATCTCACGTCGGTTGGAGAGAGGAACGAAACATTCCTTATAAGAGTATGGAAAACCTCTCCGACACGTTTTTAAATCGTTTTGTCATTCAAATTTGGGGGAAAAATTATTTAGTTACACGAGTTCATCAACCCAAAAGGATGTGAGCTGGCTTAGGAGTGGATTTTGGAATTATTATTTATTTTTCCATAAAATAAGAGAGAGAAATTAATGAGGAGAGAGAGAAAGAGTAAAGAAAAAAGTAAAGACAATGAATTCAAAGATTGAAATGAAATAATTAGTAGCAACTCATAGTCTTACCCAACTTTTTTTTCTTTTTCTTTTAATTACTTTTTTTTTTTTTAATTGAATTAGCATTTACTCCATTGGGTAACATAAAATAATTTTATTGATAAGTAGGTAGATTTAATAAATATATTAAATAAAAATATTTATAATGAAAAATGTAATTAAAATTTAGTTGGCGGATCAAATAGCAATAATATTAAGTATATGGAAACAGATATTGTCTGTTTTGACCGGTTATGTATCGCCGCCAGTTTTACAGTTTTAAAACGCGTCTGCTAAGAGCATGTTTCCATACTCTTACAAGAAATATTTTGTTTCCCTATTCCATCGATGTGGGATCTCACAATCCACCCCTCTTGGGAGTCCAGTGTCCTCGCTGATACATCGCCCGGTATCTGGCTCTGATACCATTTGTAACAGCCCAAATCTACCGTTAGCAAATATTATCCGTTTTGGCCTGTTACGTATCGGCGTCAGCTTCGTGGTTTTAAAACGCGTCTGTTAGGGAGAGTTTTCCAAACCTTTATAGAAAATATTTCGTTCCCCTCTCTAACCGACGTGGGATCTCACAATCCACCCCTTGATGGCCCACCGTCCTCACTGACACATTGCCTGATATCTGGTTTTGATACCATTTGTAACAGCCAAAGTCTATTGTTAGCAAATATTGTCCATTTTGGCCTATCGGTGTCAACTTCATGATTTTAAAACGCGTCTGTTAGTGAGAATTTTCCAAACCCTTATAAGGAATGTTTCGTTCCCTTTTCTAACCGTTGTGGGATCCCCAGAAGAGTATAAACGAGCGTAATTCTTATTAACTATGTAGTTACGGTGAAGAGTATCTAATCAACAAAAGCGGGTTAATATAGCAATAAAGTCAAATCTAAGGGTATTACGTTTATAATTTAACTAACTTGTTTTAAAGTCAAATATAGCAATAAAGATGATCACATTCTTAAAAGACAAAAAAAGTAACTCAAATAACATTGTCCATATTTTCTATCAAGAAGGCTATGTCAATTACTTTGGCATGTCGAATGAGACAGGCGTTTATATGATTCGACAACCTAACCAACTCGGGATGCCCAACCAAATTATAGAGGTTGGGTTCGGTATAGGTTTGAATGAAGTTTTGGAAAATAAAAAATTTTGACCGATTCGCGGGTTAATATTCTAACTCAACCCGAAAATAGAAGGTTAAGTTGTGAACTCTATTTCAGATTATTCGGGTCGCTGACTCAACAAACTATAAATTTCAAGTTGATTCAAAAGATATTTTTAATCCAATTTAATCCTATTTTTAATCCAATTCAATCCAACTCGTGTACACTCCCTGGTTCGATCAAAAAGAAAATAATTAAATTTGAAAAAAAAAAAAAAAACTAAGAAAAGATCATAATTTTGTTCGGTGCCACATGTAGAGAGTGAGGGGAAGGTGGAATGGAGGCATGGCAAATCTAGGGTTGGAAAAAGCCTTGAAGCCGACATGCCGACATGTCGACACTTGTGAGTGGATGAGGCTGTTATTTTCCTTGTCTTGCATGTTATGTATAATGTTTTATTATAATATCAACTTATGAACACAAATTGTCGGATCTTTATTTTTAAGGTTTTTGGTTTCCTTTTTGGTTTCTCAGATTCCTTGTTCTTTGATGGTTCATCTGGAATATCTCGAAGAAAACCTGATTTATTTAGGTTGAGAAAATCGTATGGTTTTATGAAACAGTGTGCTATGTCTCGAATCCGTAGTTAATCTTATTTACGGTAGGAGCAGTTGACAATTGAATCCAATTTTTCCCATTATTTTTATTTTTGTAGTGCAAAAAGAAGGAAAGCCTAATTTCAAGATGTTCAAGAATAGTGGCATTGAGTTTCTCGCCCCTTTACCTTAGGATTAGTTAATTCTATTTTTCGATGGAGGCAAAGGAAGAGATATAACTCAACGGTAGAGTGTCGCCTTGACATGACTTTAGTCATCTGTTCGAGCCAACATCGGTTCAAAACAAACTTTTTCTAACACCTCTAATACTTATATAATCATTTCAAAACGTGAACCTCTAATACTTATATAATCATTTCAAAACGTGAAATTCAATTTATCGCAAGCTTCAGAAAGAAAAGAAAACACCTAATAACAACTGCCCTATTATGCCCCATACTGACTTTCATGGTCTTCTCGGCGTTCACCGTCATCCGTGCATCGGAGCTTTACATACTGACTTTCATGGTCTTCTCGGCATTCACCGTCATCCGTGCATAGGAGCTTTACCTTTACCTGAAAAATTAAGATAACACGTGGCTTGAGTATTTTAAAATACTTAATAAGTCAACCCACTATTATGGTTAGATATGCAAACACATGAGTGAGACCTATCTTTTATAAAGTTTATATAACCTTAGGCTCTTTTCGGATCCGGACAGAGTTGGATGTATGACACTTCTCCACACATGACCCACGTACGCGCATATGAGCCCACCAGGCAGACTCGTATATGTACTTCCTAGGCCTAACTTGGTCGGACACAACTCATTACACGTCACCGGACGCCACAGAAAAGAAAAGGTCCGCATTATATCATGATGAACATAGATATCGAACGTACGCGCCCGTTCTAACATATCATAATGGAGAAATATTCGATGCATATGACACACATAAATGCATGAGGTCCCATGATTTACATTCATGACATAACCAACGTTTCATTTCCTTTCTCTTTTCTTTCATGACATAATACATGTGTGCAACAAGTACGAATGGCAAACATCTAATGTCCCATCACAAAACTTTAATGGTAAAACTTAATATTTCATTCATGGCATTTCAATTAATTCTTAAATGTAGTGTAATAGGTTTACATGCATACGTGATATACGTTTCGTATCAATATAAATATTATATAAACATTACATATATAAGCATAACATATATAATATGGTGCATGCAAAAGTCTCAAGGCATGTACCATCATACAACAAATAATAGGTTAATATAAATAGTAAGGTCACTTACCTGGTTGGCCTTGGCCGAAATCACTAAGAATTTGGTAGACGCCTCGAAACTACAATCCAACGCCGAATTCTTACCTAACAATTCATATAACATGCATAGGACCTACTAATAACTTAACTTAACTAAGCATTATGATAATTTTAATATAAGCCCTCTAAGCTATCTACTCTTGTTTAAAAAAAGAAGTCTTACTTATCTCAAATGGATGAGATAAGGTTAGAAATGGCTTCAAACCTAGAAATCAATATATTATACGAAGTCATCTAAGTTAAGAAGCCAGACTGCCAAGCCGCCAAGCCAAGTCGAGCGAAACCAAGAAATCGAGCCGATGAAGTCGACGGCGCCGAGCTGAAAGCGCGTTGAGGTTGTGCGGGGCTTGAAGCCGAGATCACGTGAGAGTCACGTGGAAGTCAAAGACGTGAGTTTATTGGTCAAGCTCGGGTTTTGGGTCGAAACAAATGGTTGTGGTCTGGACCATGAGTTTTCTACATGACATTATACCCTGGCTTGGGTAGAGAGGGTCGAAACAATAGAAATCGAGCCAAAATTGGAGAAGTCGGATCGAACAGCCAAGAAAGCCACCGAAAAGCCATTGAGCCGTCTAAGATGAGTCGAGCCAAAGGGCTACTCACGACGCTGTGTGCCACGTGGCAGTAGCAGGGCAAGCCACGTCGTGCAGCATCGTCGGGTTGAGTTGTTGGTCGCCTCTCCTATTGCGTGTGTTGGTCAACACAGAGTCTCGACGTCACCATTTATTCAAGAAAAACTGACAATCTCGGCCAAGACAGTTTAGAAATCATGTAAAGACACCGTTTTACCGTGGTGTACTTCGAGTTGTTGGTCGCCTCTCCTATTGCGTGTGTTGTTCGTCGTACAATGCTAGATCGAGTCCATCAGTCTCACCAGTGTCGCACTCCGAGGAGAAAGGTAGTTCGTCGTCTATCTCCCTCTCTGTATTCCACGCTCTCAAATGACAGGGGAAGCTTGGATGATCAAATTGCTGCGGGTGTGTATTTTCATTGGATGGCTGACAAGCAGTCCTCTCTCCTTGCGACAGGCTCGTTGTTTGCTTGTGATAAAAACAATTTCCAGAAAACAATGAATCTTTTAAAATTGTTGGATGATGAAAGTCCCACCGCCCCTAATTTAGAGAATGATCATGGGTTTATAATCAGGGAATACTCTCTCCATTGTTACGAGGCCTTTTGGGTAAACCCAAAGCAAAGCCACGAGAGCTTATGCTCAAAGTGGACAATATCATGCCATTGTGGAGAGTCGTGTTCGTGTAACATGGTATTAGAATCATGCCCTAAACTTAGTCGTGCCAATAGATTGGGAAATCCTCAAATGTCGAACAAAGGACTCCAAAAGAAAAGGAAAACTTAGTCGTGCCAATAGATTGGGAAATCCTCAAATGTCGAACAAAGGACTCCAAAAGAAAAGGAGTAAAGTCTCCTCTCGAAGGCATTGTAAAAAATGACTAAGACTCCTAAGCCTCGATTAAGGGGAGGTGTACTTTTTTCGAGGGATGATCTCCATTTGGTATGAGGCCTTTTGGGGAAACGCAAAGCAAAGCCATAAGAGCTTATACTCAAAGTGGACAATATCATACCATTGTAGAGAGTCGTGTTCGTGTAACATGGTATCAGAGTCATGCCCTAAACTTAGTTGTGCCAATAGATTGGGAAATCCTCAAATGTCGAACAAAGGACTCCAAAAGAAAAGGAGTAAAGTCTCGTGCCAATAGATTGGGAAATCCTCAAATGTCGAACAAAGGACTCCAAAAGAAAAGGAGTAAAGTCTCCTCTCGAAGGCATTGTAAAAAATGACTAAGACTCCTAAGCCTCGATTAAGTGGAGGTGTACTTTTTTCGCCTTTTGGGGAAACGCAAAGCAAAGCCATAAGAGCTTATACTCAAAGTGGACAATATCATACCATTGTAGAGAGTCGTGTTCGTGTAACATGGTATCAGAGTCATGCCCTAAACTTAGTTGTGCCAATAGATTGGGAAATCCTCAAATGTCGAACAAAGGACTCCAAAAGAAAAGGAGTAAAGTCTCCTCTCGAAGGCATTGTAAAAAATGACTAAGACTCCTAAGCCTCGATTAAGTGGAGGTGTACTTTTTTCGCCTTTTGGGGAAACGCAAAGCAAAGCCATAAGAGCTTATACTCAAAGTGGACAATATCATACCATTGTAGAGAGTCGTGTTCGTGTAACATGGTATCAGAGTCATGCCCTAAACTTAGTTGTGCCAATAGATCGGTAAATCCTCAAATATCGAACAAAGAACTCCAAAAGATTTATACAACCAACTATTATGCAACCGGGTGAATTTGTATAACCACCTAATTGTCTACCTACTTACTCTTTCAAAACCTATAAATTCCTAACAACTTACTTTCTTATGACTCTTTCAACCCACTTCTCTAAATTCCTAAAACAATTCATGACAACAAAATAATAAAATAAAATAATTGGTTAATTAATTAAAAATAAAAAAATCTCACATCTCCCTCTAATATCTCAACAAATCTTCTAAAACAGCAATAAATAATTAATAATAATAATAATAATAATTTATCTTAATTATATCTTAAATCTTCTTTTATATTAATTCCAATTCAATTATTTAGATTTTAATTAGAAATTAAATATTAAGAATAAAATCTTAATTTCATTGTCATTAAAAAAAAATAATATTATAACGAACATATATTTTCATTCAGATAAGTAATTCTCAAAGTGTGAATGTTTGCTGAATCACCACACCTAAATGGGGTGAGAGTTCTCTTATTTATAATCATTTACCGGATACAGAAATATGGTAAATTACAAATAATATGGAAATAGTAATAAAATGGAAATAGTAATAAAAGGAAAGAATAATAAATGAATGCAATATATTTTCCTTTAATAAAAGGGCAAATATGGTAACCCGTAATGTAATGCAAATATCTAGATATTTGCTTTAGAATGAACGGTCAACTATCCTTAACACAAATATATTACGAAACCATAATGTTAATAGTTATTATATGATATATTTTACTTTGAGCATAAGCTCTCATGGATTTTCTTTTGGTTTTTTCAAAAGATCTCGTGCTAATGAAAATAGTATTCCTTACTTATAAATTCATAATCTTTCACTTAACAAGCTAATGTGAACTACTCCTTGCAATAATCCTCCGCAATATTCCATTGAAATTTCTCACATTTTAATTGTGATTAAATTCAAATGTAGATTGATTAATCAATCAATCAATTATTGAATGAAAATCTACCCATAATTATTTATCGAGTATAGAGTGAAGGTCTGTATCAATCATTTGAACTTAAAGCGGTCATATTGAACTTAAAGCGGTCATATAAAATAGTAATGTTATTAAATGAATATGATAGAATCCAAACTAAGAAATCTATAGTGTAAAAAAGATTTGTTAGCCGCAATTGTGTAGAGAACCATCGTATTTTTATTTTTCGCCATTGGATCTTTTCCAAATCAAAATATGTTCAAGAGACGGCACAACTCATCAAATCCAACGGCTAGAATTCAAAATAGAGGTCGGTTACCCACTAATTGGAGAAGATATTTTTGGTAAAAAAATCTAAAATACTAAACCTCAAATTTACGACGTTATGAAGATTTCAATGTCGGTTCAAGCTCTTTCTATAAAGTTTGAAGTAGGGGCCTTGCATATCCTAAATATATTAATAACCTCAAAATCATCTCCTTTGTCATCTATTTACAAAGGTTGTTCTGATGGCCTTGTTATAATTACTAGTTCACCGGGTCATCAAAAGCAAAATTTAATGAGTTATCAACGTGAATGGCCGGTTGACTTGAATACAAAGGACAAAAATCGAACTTTCATTAAGGATAAAATGGTGACACCAGCCCAAGCTAATCAGGTAAGTGACCTTACTATTAGCATGTTTATATTTGATGTTGATATGTGTCATGTGGTTCGGTCCGTGTTATATATATTGATATGAGTGAATTGTTTATGAGTTGATATGATTATGATATGATGTGTATATGTTATGATATGTGAATTGTATGATTAACTTACGATACGATATATTATATGATAAGTTTGAAATAAGATACGAGAAGGATGCAATAAACATTATGTAATGATAAGACTAAGATTTGTTCATAAAACGTTATGATTAGGTTATGTATCGAAATGATATGGTTATGATAGATTGATAAAACAATACAATAAGATTATGCATAGAAAATACTATGATTATGATAGATTGATAAAAGAATACGATAAGGTTATGTATAGAAAATGTTATGGTTATGATAGTTTGATAAAATGATACGATAAGGTTATGTATAGAAAATGTTATGGTTATAATAGTTTGATAAAATGATATGATAAGGTTATGCATAGAAAATGTTGCGGTTATGATAGTTTAATAAAACGATACAATAAGGTTATATATAGAAAACGTTATGGTTATGATAGATTGATAAAACAACACGATAAGGTTATGCATAGAAAACGTTATGGTTATGATAGTTTGATAAAATGATACGATAAGGTTATGTATAGAAAACGATATGATTTTGATAGACTGGTGAGACGATATGATTAGAATAAGTTTAAGAAACGATATGACCAGGATATGTATATGGAACGATATAATTACAAAATGTTTACAAAATGATTAAGATATAGGAACGATGTATGTATTTATATATATCATAATATAATATGAGAATGATAGGTTTGATGAATTGATATAGCTAAGATAAGATATGTTATAGCACGCCCGGGACATGCTATGTAATTGTTATGATTTACGATATGATATGATATGTGCATGATATAGATTGTTATGTTTGAAAACAGGTAAATGTTATGATATTATATATGTTGACATGAATGAAATGATTGACATTCAAAACGACAAACTAGCATGAAATACAACCCCGACCTACACATGAGAATTATGATAAATGTTATGATAAAATGATATAATATGAAGAAAGACGCTAGCGGAATTGTATTGAATAATAATGAAAATGAAAAAAGGTTGGAAACTCATGCATTATTGTGTGTTCATACATTGGGGGATACCCCTATTCCTTGATGATAGTACGGATGCGTACATTACTAGGCAGAGGAATATTCATTATGTTTATCGTAATATTGCTGTGACGGTCCCTATTCTCAATGGATGTTCGGCAACCAGACTAGCTGTAATTTATACAACCACATAACGGTCTTATCTTCTTCTTTCCATAGCTTTAAACTCCTAAAACTACTCGTATTCTTTGTAATAATAAAATAATAAAAATAAAAGAGTTAGTTAATTAATTAAAAAAAAAACATCAATCTCGCTTTAATGTCTCAAATATATTATGAAAACATTATCTAATAAATCGTACGTCAATAGGTATTTTATTTGTTAACATATTTATATCCCAAGAAACAATAAATCTGAAACGTACTTAATAAAATTTTGAAACATAAAATTAATTATTTAAGCTAATTATAAATATGTACCTATTACCTTTTTAGAATAATAAAAAATTAACCAAACTTATTATAGATAAAATTAATAGAATTAAATCATAATTTTTCATTTTTAACATTAGTTACAACTTCACTAACCGATGAAAATTATAAGAAACCAACTACACATAATTCTTTACCTTCAATAGTTAGACTACAAGGTGGCTGATATTTGCAGTCATTTTGTTTTAATTGATATCATCAAGAAGATGGATTTGAGATTGAATTAGATTTGTAGAAGCAGATTCAGGTTACTAAAAAAAATAATTAGTAGCTTCGATCTAGGCCAACCAAGTAAGTGGCTCTACTATTGGTTCGTTGGAGGAATTATTTTATATATGATGACACGTGTCCAGTGGATTTTCATGTGTGATGTGTGATATGTCTGATGATATGATATATGTTGCTTTATGATATGTCATGATATGCATAATAACATCGTGTTATAAATGAAATGTCAATTTATATTACGATGAGATATGTTATGTTATGAGATGCCATGATGTACTATGATATGAATATGTTTGGCAACGACACTACATGCTATGATATGTATTGAAATGAGGAATGTGGGATTGAGTGAGGTTACGAGCTTTTTTTTTCTTTTATTATTATTATTTTTTTAATCGATTTTGGTTGTTACAGTTAAATAACATGTAATCTAGGTTAGGTAGCTACATTTTATTTTGTAGATCTTAAGTTAGTTTTATTTTTATTTTACTTGAATATTTTTCGTTATTATTTTAAGACTTTTAATGCAACATTATAAATCTATGACATCGTTTTATGACTTATTTTAAATGAATGTTTTTTTATAAAAAAGATTACGTCATGCATATGCTAGCGACTTTCAGTGAAAAATTAGAGTCATTACATTCGCTTTACCGTTCTCTTTAAAACTTCTCAACAATCAATTTTGTGCTTTCAACTTCACACGGAAAAGAATCGACACCCAAATGTCAATGCTAGTAAGGATTTTTCTTTTAGTTTTTCCACTCGATACTTGGAGGAAAGCTCAATTTATCCTTCGAATCTTATATTAATCATTTGCCAATATGTTTATCTACATTTTTTTTAAGAAATTTTATATAATACTCTCGAAGATGTTAGAATTTAGTGCAACTTATTGTTGGTTTGAATTAGTAAAGATACTCGTAATCCGTAATTCGTTAATATTTGAAAAATATATTAGTTATGAAATATATTTTAGATATTCATAATCATTAATATTTTTCCCTTTATGATTTGATTAGTAATATTTTTTATTTTATTCTCAAGATTTAGTTAGTTTATATTTTCAGTTGTAGTTTGTCCTATTTAAACGTTGTAAATATCAATGAAGATTGAACCTTTGATCCCAATTCTATTTCTCATTCTTAACTCTGTATTGTTCTCTTAACTAATAATATTTTCAGATCTATTCACACTTTTGAGTGGTAGATATTATGCCAGTTGGTATCAGAGTTAAGTTGCTAACCAAGGGTTTGATATTATACTCAAGATGAATGGTGGAAGTGCTTCTATGGGTATAGCTATTGAAAAGCTTGTTGGCAATAATTATAACTATTGGAAGTTATGTATGGAATCTTATCTATAGAGGCAAGATTTGTGGGATTTAATTGGAGGTGATGACACAAAAATTCCAGCCAATACTCCATAGAATGCTGAATTACACCGAAAATGGAAGATCAAATGTGGAAAAACTTTATTTACCTTGCGAACTTTGATTAGCAAGGAATATATTGATCATGTTCGTGATTTAAAGTCACCAAAGCAAGTGTAGGAAACACTTCAAAAGCTGTTCACTAAGAAAAATACCGCTCGATTGCAATTTCTAGAGAATGAACTAGCCGTGGTAACTCAAGGTAATTTTTTTGTTGAAGAATATTTCTTGAAAGTGAAAAATCTGTGTTATGAAATTTCATAATTACATGCTGAAGAGCCAGTGAGTGATGCTCGATTACAGAGTTCTTTTATTCATGGATTATGAAAAACTTTATACCCTTTGTTTCCTCAATACAAGGGTGGACAAATCTGTTAAAATAAAACTCACTCATTTGTGAAGTAAATCTCACACACTAAGATAGAACGCTCCAATACCAATTTAAAATACTACTCGCGAATTTATCAAAGAGATGTCGAGAGAGGAGAGACAAATAATACTGAGTTTATCAAAAAAGCCTTTTCTATTGCTCTGTATTTCTTTTCTCTCTTAGTCTTTTTTTGCTCTGACTTTACGATTAGCGATTAGGTATTTATAAGTTTTCTAACTCTAATAACAGGGATGAGAGAGACCCCCATAACCCTAACACAAAGCTCTTGGATTTCTCCTCCACCTTATTTTTCAAATTAACTTCTTCTAACAAATTACCTAAAATTAACATTTAGCATTTTAAAGTTTATTTCAACCAAACCTAAAATTAACATTAATCATTTTAAGTTTATTTCAACAAAACTAACCTTTGGCATTTTAAGTTTATTTGAACAAAAATTCCTCATAAACTTAAATGCTATATTCAACGATTTCAGTTGCGCCGTTTTCATTTTCTCGAACTCAGTCGTGGGTTCTTCAATTTTTTCTTTGTCCTCGAGCAACAAACTAAGCTTGTCCTTTTCTGACGAAACTTCATTTGGAGTTTCTCGAGAACAACCCATTTGAGACACCAACTCCTCATTTCTCCCATTCTCAGCCACGCTCGACTCAGACGTCATAGCTTCTTTTAGTTTACTCAATTCCCTTTGCAAGTCCACCACAACATTTTCCACTTCCATTTTTGCCTCCTCCATTTCGGCTCTATCACGAGTGATTATCTCAATCGTGTGTCGTATATTCACTGCCTCCTGTTAGACCTGATTCAAATTCACGTCGAGTGAGTCTCTTTGTTGAGTTAACATCTCTATATCTTTCTCCTCCCTCACTAGCTCTTCCACTAGACCATCAATCTCCAAAGTCATTCTCTTTCTCCACATCTTCTTCAATTTTCTTCACGAGCTCAGAGATTACCTTCCCATTCTCCTCCTTCTCTTGTTTGAGATAGAAAAAACTCTCAATCAGCTTAGCTACTTCCTTCTCTAACCTTTCAATCTCCATTTCTAAAACTCTATTTTATTTTTCAATCTCTACTTTCTCCTTCGAAAGGCGCTAGTTCAGGGATTTCAACGTCTGCAATTGAGACTTCTCCACAGATTTATCCACGGCAGTTTTGGGTTGTTGCTATGAATCTCTGTTCTCCTCCTCATGATCTGGGAGTTTCTTTGGCTCGTTCGCTGATCACATGAGCTTCTTCTTCGCCATTGTTTTGAGATTTTGAAGGGATTGCAACTTGCATTTGCACCATCTGTTTCTCATGTTCAATCTGCATTTCTGTCATCCTTTCTCTCCGTTCCATCTTTTCTTCTTCCATTCTCATCATCTTTCTTCTTTCTTTCTCAAATTCCCTTTCCCGCCATTGGAGCTCTCTCTATTCGAGCTCAAGATCTCTGTTATTCGGTTGTTCATCCTTATTCGATTTTCTCATCTCCGATACATTGATTTCGCCATATCCACTGAATATCACCTCATTTCCAACAGCTTCCACTGCCAAACGACTACCGCCATCATCTCAAGAGAATGCCTTCGTTTGTTGCGTCATCTAAAGCTAGGTTGATCGTTTCTTCCACCTTTTTCTCAGCTCGACAATCTCTTGCAAAATGCCCCACTCTACCACAATTGTAACATTTGTTGGAGTTACAATCATTCGCACAGTGACCCTATTTTTGACACTTATAGCACTAAATGTTGGAATGATATTCTTGACTGTGTCTTTGACTACATCCTCTTCCACGACAATTTGCTTGGCTCGACTGTCTCTTCTCCTTATAATGTCCTTCATTACTGCTGCCTTGACCACTTCGACTATTTTCGCAATTTCCACGACCTCTACCTTGAAAATTTTTAGAGTAGAGTACCTTTTCTTTTCATCTTTGATTAATGCCTTGGTTTGAAGTGCTTGATCGAGTGTTTCCTCCTTCTTTTTCTTACGTTGCTCGTGTGTCTCGAGAGAACTGGCAAGCTCATCGACCGTGAACGTTGCTAGGTTCTTTGACTCTTTTATCGCACATACAACATTCTCGAAGTTGTTGGTTAATGACCTCAAGATCTTCTCCACAACCCGCGTCTCAGGTAACATTTCTCCGTTTCGATTTAGTTGGTTTACCACAGTTTGTACGCGTGTAATGTAGTTAGATACATTTTCTGACTCCTTCATCTTCATGCTCTCCAACTCGTCACAAAGAGTTTGGAGATGCACTTGCTTGACTCGGTCGGTTCCTTTGAACACATTTTCTAAAGTGTCTCATGCTTCTTTTAAAATAGTTGCCCTGACAATCTTCTCAAAGTTCGACTCGTCAACGGCTCGCAACAACATGTATAATGCCGCCTTATCCTTTGATTGCAACTCTTTTAATGCCTTGTTTTGTGCTGTCGTATAACCCGTGGTGTCCTTTGGTTCTTCGAAACCTTCTTTGACCACCTCCCATGCATCTTGAGAATCGAGAAGAGCTTTCATTTGGGTGCTCCAATTCTCGTAGTTTGTCTTCGTTAATCGTGGTAGCGACATTTGACCCATCACATTTGGCATTGGCTGTGATTACAATAAAACTCACTAATTTGTGAAGTAAATCTCACACACACTAACGATAGAACGCTCCGATACCAATTTAAGAAAAATACTACTCACATATTTGTGAAAGAGATGTCGAGAGAGGAGAGACAAGGAGACAAAGAACACTAAGTATATCAAAAAAAGCCTTTTCTATTTCTCTGTAGTTCTTTTCTCTCGTTTTTGCTTTTTGCTCCGACTTTATAATAAAAGGATCAGGTATTTATAAGTTTTGTAACTTAATATGTAGGAGAGAGACACCCATGACCCTACCATTATTCCTACCGAGGCTCTTGACTTTTCTTTCACCTTACTTCTCAAATTAACCTCTCCTAACAAATTACCTAAAATTAACATTTAGCATTGTAAGTTTATTTCAACAAAACTAACATTTATTATTTTAGGTTTATTCCACCAAAATCAGCCTACATTTATTGAATTGGAGAATCTGCTTTCTAATCAGAAAGCTTTGATTAAGCAAATGACTAGGAGCAACGAGCTTTCCCAAAGTCAGAAGATGTGTTGTATGTCAAAGATCAAATGAGACAAAATTTTCATTCAAAGCATTCATCAAGCAATGGGAATCAATTCAGAAGTGAGGAGTCTTCAAGAAGCCACATAAAACTTGTTACAGGTGTGGAAAACTTGGCCATTTCAAACGAGATTTCGGATGAAAGTGGTGTGACATCATTGCGGAAAGCCATGCCATATTAAGCCAAATTGTCAAGTTAAAATGCAGGAATCAGAAGCAAATGCTGTACATGAAAGTAAAAGTTTTTCAGATCCAATTCGAGAACACTGCTTAACCACCACTGAGGTTCTTGACCAGCCAACAAATGTAACTTCAGCTGTACTTCAAAATGATGTCTCTACAAATGCTCATGCCTTTATAGACTACAATGAAGAATGGACTGTCGATTGTGGTTGTTCTCATCATGCAACTGGAAACGAAACTCTTCTATCAGATGTTCGTCCACATTGTCAAAAGAAGGTCATTGTGACAGCTGATAATTCAATGCATCCTGTGACGAAAGAAGGAGATTTGAATGATGGGAGTGTTATACTCAAGAACGTTTATCATGTTCCTGGTTTGAAGAAATTCCTGGTTTGAAGAAAAACCTTGCTTCTGTATCACAAATAACAAATTCAGGAAGGTATGTTCTTTCTGGTCCTAAAGATGTTCAAATACTTTCTAATGTGAAACATGTTGCTGCTATATTATGTTCTGTGGAAAAATAAAAGAATCTTTGTATGTTTTATCAAATAGTGATGAATATATCAAGAAAGTTACGCATAATGCAAGCTCAACTCTTTGGCATGCTCATTTAGGTCATGTGGGTTTTTAGTTGTTGCAAAAAATATCCACAAAACAACTTCTTGATGGTGTCCCTATCTTTAAAGATATTCAGCATCATAAGCTCAAAGAGTAGAGCTTCATCAGTATTGGAATTGATTCATTCTTTCTTTTAGGACCGACACGAACAGCAAGCTATACGGGCCTTCATTATGTGATGGTGTTTGTGGAGGATTTCTCTCGCTTCAGTTGGGTATACTTCTTAGAACACAAAAGTGAAGCTTTTTCAAAGTCCATTTAGTTTAAGCATGCTGTGGAAAAAGAATTTGAATTGAAAATCAAGTGTTTGCGCACTGATAACATAGGGGAATTTCTTTCAAATGATTTTATGGAATACTGTTAGGAGCATGGGATTCAGTGTCAACTGACTTGTCCAGAAACCCCGCAACAAAATGGGGTGGCTAAGCGCAAGTTAGCTCATCATACATCAGTTTGCTTATCTTGGCTGCATGCGAGGAGTCTTCCAAGAGAGTTATGGGCATTAGATTTTCAAACAGCTAACAATGTCGTAAATCGGTTGCCTCCATGGCCAAGGACAGAATCATCACCATTCGAGTTGATTTATCATCGTAAATCCAATGTGAGTTACTTTTGTATTTTTGGGTCTATTTGTTATGTTCATGTACTGAAACATAATCGAACTAAACTTGACCCAAAGGCCAAGAAATGCATTTTTGTTGGCTATGATACTCATAGAAAGGGTTGGAGGTGTATGGATTTGGAAACAAAGATGGTTATTATGTCTCGTGATGTGGTGTTTGATGAAATTTCAAGTTACAAAGACGATGCAGATGGCAGCAAAAATACAATTACTGTTGCACTTTTTCCTAATGATTCTACGTGAGGGAGAAAATATTTTTCAATTGCGATAGACATTCAAGCTAAAGAGAATACAAAAGCCACTACAAATATTGAAGTTGCCACAAGAAAAAAATCCTCAAAAACAGAAAAAATAACCAGGTCATTTGTCTGATTTTGTAGTTGACATTAATCAATTTTCTGTTCTGTCCTATTTTTTTTATAGGAGATACAACTGAAAATGAGTCGAAGTTGCACAGTGAAGCTAAAGGAATTTCAAGATGGGAAAGTGCAATGATGGAAGAAATTTCAGCACTAAAAAAACTGACACTTGGGAGCTTGTACCGAAGTCTCATGATGCCGATTTAATTACTTGTAAGTGAGTTACAAGGTGAAGAAAAAGCTGATGGTAGAATTGATAGACATAAAGCTCGTCTTGTTGCTCGTGGGTTCTCTCAGCAATATGGTCGAGACTTTGATGAAACTTTTAGTCAGGTTGTAAGGATGGTAACATTACGGACAATATCTCTTTAGCTGCTAGTAAAGGCTGGAATTTATGGTAGCTTGATGTGAAAAATGCTTTCCTTTACGGAGAGTTGGATCATGATATTTTTATGGAGCAGCCACAAGGATTTACCTCTAAAGAATATCCTGATTATGTGTGCAGACTTAAGAAGGCATTGAATAGACTCAAACAAACTCCTTGTGTTTGGTTTGATAAGATTGCTCAATATCTTAATTTTTGTGGTTTTAAGTCTTCATGTGCTGATCCGAGCTTATTTGTTATGAAAACAACAACTGGATGCACCTTGCTCTTACTTTATGTTGATGACATGATTATTACTGGTGATAATATTGTTGAAATCAGTAGTCTCTGAGATGTCTTGTATGTTTGTTTTGAAATGAAAAGATTAGGTGAAGTTGATTGTTTTCTGGGTTTGGAAATTAAGAAATGTGATGATTGTTATTTTCTCTCTAAAAAAGGATATGCATCAAGTTTATTGCAGCAGTTTCGTATAGAGAATTCCAGAGAAAAAATTACTCCTATGGAACCAAATCTCAAATTAGATAGAAATGAAGGAAAGTCATTAGTAAATGCTACATTCTTTCGGTCAACGTGTTGGTAGTTTATTCTATTTAACTCTCACAAGGCCAGACATTGCTTTTTCGGTAGGAGTTGTGTCTCAATTTATGGATCAACCACATGATACTCATTTAATTGCAGCAAAGAGAACTCTTTGTTACATAAAGGGTACTCTAAATTATGGATTAATGTATGAGAAATCAAAGTCATTTTTATTGAGTGGTTTTGTGGATGTTGATTGGGCTGGTGACGTGAACGACAGATGCTCCACAACAAGTTTTTGTTTTATAGCAAGCTCTGGTACAATTTCATGGTGCAGTAAAAAGCAAAGCATCGTTACTTTGTCAAGTTGTGAAGTAGAATATGTAGCTGCTACAATGACTACTCAAGAATGTTTGTGGCTCACGAGGCTTATTCAAGAAATGGTGACTACTCTCAAACCAACCAATTCAAATTAATTTTGATAATGAAAGTGCACTAAAATTGGCTAGAAATTCGATGTTTCATGCTTGTTCGAAACATATTGAAACTTATTATCATTTTGTTCGAGAGAAAGTGTTATCGCAGTATGTTGAATCGCAGAAAATACATGCTAATGAGCAAGTTGTAGACATATTTACCAAGACACTTGCCAAAGTGAAGTTTGAAGTTTTTCATAAGGCTCTCGGAGTTATTGAGAAATAAGCTTGCACTAAGGAGATTATTAGAATTTAGTGCAACTTATTGCTAGTTTGAATTAGTCAAGATATTCGTAATCCGTTAATGTTTGGAGAATACATTAGTTATGAAATATATCTTAGATATTCGTAATCAGTTAATATTTTTAATTCGTTTATATTTTCATTAGATATTCGTAATTAGTTAATATTGTTAGTTAGTTTATATTTTTATTATTTGTAGGTATTAGTTGGTAGCTTGTATCCAATTTAAACGTTGTGAATATCAATGAAGATTGAACCTTCGATCTAAATTCTATTTCTCATTCTAAACTCTATATTGTTTATTTGAGTAATAATATTTTTAGATCTATTTACACTTTTAAGTGGTAGATATTATATTGGAGGGAAGCTAAAACACGTAAGGAAGTTTGTATTCAAAGAAGACTACGTAAATTTCTTTTTAAGAACTCTAATAAGGTAGTTCCATTACCCAACAAGGATTCATGAGGATATAGGACCATTAAAAAAGAATTGAAAAGTAAAAAGTCAGCCTGCTAATTTTTAACTAAAGATTTTTAATTCCTTATCCAAAAAAATTTTAAAATTTTTTAACATTTTGAAAAAAAAAATAATAAAACATTCCCGTAAATTACCAAAATACCCTTGCATTTCATTTAAATTACAAATATTTCATGGATTAGAAATCGGATCAGAGACGAGTGAGTGTACTATAGAAAATCTGTTGTGTTTTTATTTTTCACAGTTGGATTATCGCCAAATCTAAGTATGTTCTAGAGGAGGCAAACTCATCAAATCCAACAACAAAAATTCAAAAGGGAGGTTGGTTGCCCATTTATTGGAGAAGATATTTGGGACAAAAATCTAAAAAATTTAACCTCAAATTTATAACAATTTTTGAGGTTTTAATGTTGGTTTAAACTCGCTCTATAAAGGCTGCGGGGCCTTCATTTAGAGCAAGAATCGAATTAAGTCGAGCCTTCACCCATGAGTTATAGCCTCCGAGCTTTTAGGTTTCTTATTTTCAAATTTCTTCCAGATTCGAGGACCATAGTCCATCATTTTTCTTCAAACTTATTTCTACACCTTCTAAATAAACCCACAGGTGCTGGAACGGGTAACAACCCTAAATTTTTTATTTAATCTAAAGTTGCTACTACTGTATACATATTATGAACATTGAATGCGTAAATACTTTATTTAACTTTTTCATAAAACATAAACTTCATCTTAAAATAAAAACATAAAATTGGAGATCCAAAAATATGTCAAGTAAAATAAGAACTTCTAATCATGCTACAACGATTGTACCGTGGATGATATGATTGTACCTGACATGTTATTCATATTTTCGAAAATATGAAACTCCCGTAAATTCGAACAATATGTGAGGTACAATCTTGATACGAAACTCTTAAAAATTGAAATCTAAGTTACAATCTCATCATCCACCGTGAAGTTCTCAAGCCAATTCAGAAATCGTATGTAAACATTAAAATATAGAGAAAGAATAGATTGTATATACAGTTACAAACTTTCTTTATGTAATTGTAATGAAAACTACATAAATGGTTACAAAACCGAATTCTATTGCTTCAATTTTCTTCTCATTTACTAAAAACATATGAGTATATGATCTGCTACTATATATAAAACAAATGAAAGAATGTGACCAGGCGATCGACTAGCTTCCCGTCCAGCTCGACCTGGCTATAAATTAAATAACGTTCTCAACAACGAGCTTAGTACATTTTCATTCAAAGTTTGTCTCATCTTCTGCAAAGATATTATATATAAAGTCACGAAACCGCTTTGAGTATTGCTTAGGATCGACAGCTGATATCGAAGTTGGATCGTATTGAATGGACTTGTAGGCATGCTCAAGCTTCTTGCTAATGTCATAATCTTGAAGTATGTCAATGATACCAAAAAACATAACCACATCATAATATTCTCCTGTTGGCTCTCCAACTAGTTGAAACTCGCAGTCACTTCTTCTCACGGTTTGTTCGACTCGAGCAGGCATGTTTACGCCCAATTTGATACTCGACCATCTACAAGTTCAAAAACGGAGTATGTTGAGTTATGAATCCATTTTTACTGGATCAATCAATAGAGATTTCACCTGGATGGATCTAGGAAGAGTTGATCCAAGTCGACTCTCGATAGACGAGGAGCTGCATCATTCTCGGGTCCACCTGAAAAAGATGCATTTCGTAATTTGGTGAGGGAGAGAGAGGCTATATCGTAGTCAATAGTTTATCATATATATCATATTTGATTTTTTATTGTAAGCAGGTATCTAGATATTTGATTTCTATTACAGCTTACCATAGATATCATATTTGTTCTTTTTTTATATGCAAATACTTTATATCCATTATTGTTCTTTCCATTTATTGTTATTTCCATATCCTTTCTAATTTATTTGATTCTCTAAATGATTATAAATAGAGAGCTTTCTACATCATTTAGGAGCGGTTGTTTTAGCAAATATTTTCAAATGACAGAGGGACGAAAAGAAAGAGCAAAAAAACCTGTAGGAGTGCGAGCCCCAGAAGGTATAAATTCACCTGCGGCTGAAGTTTCCCTAAAGTGAAGACCAACAAGAAGACTATAATCCATAATTCTTTCTTGTTCGAGAAACTCACAGTCCCGATCAATTTGCCTACAAGAAAGTCGATAAACAAACATCAAAATGAGACACGAAAAGGTGTTATGATCGTTGGGAGGGAGTTTCACATTGACTAATTTAGGGAATGCTCATGAGTTTATAAGTAAGGAATACATCTCCATTGGTATGAGGCCTTTTGGGGAAGCCCAAAGCAAAACCGTGATAGCTTATACTCAAAGTAGACAATATCATACCATTGTGGAGATTCGTTATTCCTAACATGGTATTAGAGTCATGCCCTTAATTTAGCCATGTCAATAGAATCAAAAGTGTCGAACAAAGAAATTGCTAGCCTCGAATGTGTAGTCAAAAGTGACTCATGTGTTGAACAAAGGATGTACTTTGTTTGAGGGCTTCAGAGAAACGAGTTGAGCCTCGATTAAGTGGAGGTTGTTCGAGGGCTAGATAGACCTCAGGGGAGGCTCTATGGTATATTTTGTTCGAAGGGAGAATTGTTGAGGATCGATAGGAGGGAGTTCCACATTGACTAATTTAGGGAATGATCCTGAATTTATAAGTGAGGAATACATCTTCATTGGTATAAGACTTTTTTGGGAAGTCCCGAGCAAAACCATAAGTGCTTATGCTCAAAGTGGACAATATCATACCATTGTGTGAACTATAGACTTTCACCTGCAAAACTCTTGAAACCATGATTTTTGAAGTCGAAATATGAAGTTAAGATCGAGGTCCTTAAGGATGGTGGTTTCGTCAATCTCGCTCTCAGGCTTATCTGTTGTGCGTCCAAGAATCGACCCTTTCAAGTCAAACCGTCGGTGAATGGAATATTCCGAGCAGAAAAGGTTTCCCATAATGATGAACCTCACCTATGTTTAGAACATAGGAATCACTCATAGAATTTAGAACTCAATAAAGTTTATGTTGCAAACAAATGTTGATTTACCTTCTTTTGGATAGGCCCGGTTAATTTAACACAATGAAGACCATAGAATTTGGTTACCAAAGTGGTCTCAAAGGCTCTCACATGGTTATAATAGGCAGATAGCATTCTTATCAAAACCTGCAAAATGAGGCCAAATTATAAGACCCATTGTTGATTTAAGAATGAACAATGCAAGAAAACCCTATCTCACTTTCGCTTCCGACTTCTTCATTGTCTTGATCATATATCGGTCGTCATTGGTCAAGTAGAAGAAGCTACCACTTTTACCAGGAGACGAGAGTTCTCGAAGAGCGTCGTTCCCACAAATCGATAGCATATAATCAGCTGGATCTACCTTGAACAATTTCCTCAGAGTTCTGATGACCAATGACAATATCCATTAACAAGTCTATGAAACATCTATAACAATTATGAAACATCTCTAGCATATGCGTTTTAAAAACCTTGATTGAAAGCCCGAAAGGAAAAGCTCAAAGAGGATAATATGTGTTAACTGTGGGCCATTACAAATGATATCACAGCTAGACACTAGGCAATGTGCCAGCGAGGAGGTTGAGCTCCGAAAGGGATCGACATGAGACGGTGTACTAGCAAGAACGTTGGGTCCCAAATGCGGGTAGATTGAGGGGTCCCACATCGATTAGAGAAGGGAATGAGTGCCAGTAAAGACACTAGGGGTTGAGCCCTGAAGGGGGGTGGACACGAGATGGTGTACTAGTAAGTACGCTGGCCCCAAAGGAGATGAATTGGGGGGACCTACATCGATTAGAGAAGGGAACGAGTGCCAGTGAAGACATTGGGGGTTGAGCCCCAAAGGAGGGTGGACACAAGAAGTGTACCGACAAGGACGCTGTGCCTCAAAAGGGGGTGGATTAGGGTATCCCACATTTGGCCCCAAAAGGGGATGGATTAAGGGGGTCTACATCGATTAGAGAAGGGAATGAGTGCCAGCGAGAACACTGGGGGTTGAGCCCCAAAGGGAGTAGACACGAGACGATGTACCATCAAGGACGCTAGGCCCCAAAGGAGAGTGGATTGCGGGGTCCCATATCGATTAGGAAGGGAATGAGTGCCGAACGTAACAAATCTATGAAACATCTATAAAATCTTAAAAAAATTCTATAAACAAATCAAGAAGATTCTCGACGAATGCCGAACGTAAACCTAACCGTTCCTTTCACACATCTTCTATCCATTTCTCTAAGCATTGTACTAAACTACTGATCTTCTTCAAAGAGTAAATGTAAGAAAAGGAAGGAATAGGCATTGTACCTGAAAACTAATGGGCAATAGTCCTTCCATTTGAACTCACATGACTGGTGGGGTGGAGTGTACTTGCTTCCTTCCGAAGGAAATTTAGTCCAAACTTTTTCCTTGGGATCAAAAGCTGAAGGCTTCAAGTCGAGCGACGCGACCGGGGCGGGTCGTCCTACCGAATGCCTAATCAATCCTCACATAAACATACTAAGAGTTAAACAAAATAGTCACAATAGAATTGAAAAATACAACCAAACTACCTGATCCCAAGCTGCAAATTAAGCATTAGATCATAGTTCTTATGCCCTTTACAAATTGTCTCTCCTTGCCTCTTACAAGACCTTGGCTTCTTCATTGACATCCCAAATCCTTCCTTCTCCAAATTCATCGCCAACATATACTCCGTCACATCGCCCCGACCTCCTGCCGACGACGTCCTCTCACTACAACACCCCATCACATAATCATCCCCCTCCCCGCCACACCACATTTGCATTCTATCAAACGGCTTCTCCACATCGATACTCACCCGACCATCAACCGACATCCTCCTCGGCTTCCCTCCGTCGTCCCCTTTCGACGACCGCCATACCGCGAGCTTCTTCTGCGATGGCAAAAGCGACACCTTCTCCCCATGACATATCTTGCAATCACTAAAATCAACATTGTAAACATCTTGTGGATCCCATAACACACTCCCTGATGAAACTGATGGGTAATAACTCCCATTTTGTTCTTCCGGATCTCTACTCCAATACCCCACATAGAAGCTCCCATCAGGCCATTTGAATGTCCCATTCCCTCTAGGCAACCCACTTTCCCAATTCCCATCATACTTATTCCCATTGGTCCAAACAAAGCTCCCTTTCCCACAAATCTCCCCATGCTTCCATTCCCCAACGTAATAGTTCCCATTCTTCCATTGATATCTCCCACTCCCTTCTTGCAAGCCCCTCCTCCAATCCCCATCATAACAATCCCCATTAGAGAAGTTCTTAACCCCATGGCCATGTTTCAAATTCATAACCCATTTCCCTTTATAAGTGTCCCCATTTGAGCCAGTATACACGCCATTCCCATCCATATAGCCACTCTTGAATTCCCCTTCATAGGTAGCTCCCGACGGCCAATTGAACCGCCCACGCCCCATCGTTTTGCCTTTGCTCCATTCACCAATGTACGTACACCCATCGGTCCATACGTACTTGCCTTGTCCGTGAGGGAAGTTATTGCACCATTGGCCTGTGTAATAGTCGCCATTTGGGAGGATTTTCTCGGCGTGATAGACATCGTTGGAATTCAATTCAGTGTCTACCATGTCGCCAAGGCCTTCGATGTCGCTGTCGTCGGCGTGAGCTACCGACATTGTGCCGAAGATGCTGTGGGCTCGCTTTTTGGCCGCTTGGGTTTTGCGTACCGTCGCTTCCCATGCCTTCAAAACGCCACTGTCTCTGCTCATACTTAGATTAAAACACGACAATTTGAAACACCCAGATGGGATTTTTGATTCAAAATCGTGATTTGGGAATTTTTTTGGATACCCAATTGTGAAAAATTGAAAATAGAATCGAATTTCGTGAGTTTTAAGGAATTGGAACAATGAATGAATGAATCAATCAATCAATCAATGGGACATTAGAACAGAAGAATCTTAAAATCTGTCTTTGTTTCTTTCTTTTTTTCTCTCTTTCTAACATAATTTCGTGTTTTGGGTGATGTTTTTTGGTTTTGTTGTTCTTGAGGTTATGAATTTGTGGACAAGAAATGCTAAAAAAGAAGGATTTGAATGAAAGGGAGAGAGTTCATCCGTTTGTTGTCCCAATTTCTGAAAACGGAATAAACGGTCGTGTCTATAAACTGCTGATGAACACTGATTCTTTGTTGGTTTTGGTTCCATTGAAATTGACTAACCAACCAAAGCTCTTTCTAAATGTGTAGTCCTTTCTAATTTTCCATGCTTGGACATTGGCATAGAACACATCATCTAGAGAGAGAAACAGAGAGAGAGACTCGTTCTTTTGTTCATCAAACATTTGACAAGTGGTGTTCTATATTTAGCATGATTTTGTGACATTTGGTCGTAAAACAATTTTGACTAAAGAATATTAAATGTTCTATCCTTGTGTTTTGTAGACAAGATAAAAGATAATCCGTTTGATTTTTTGGGATTTTGAGACAATATTGTTGGTATAAATGGTAACTTTTAATGTTAATCATCCTATTCTCAATATTACTTTCATTCGGATGTAATCTCAATCATTTATGTACTCCTTTTTTTACTCGAGTGTTCACACACGTACTAGTTTCGACACAAATACTCATGGTGTCGGTCGAAGGAAGAGCTTTCATGATATACAGTGATGTCTCCAATAACGGATTGCAATGTCTATTAATGTAACATAGAGAAGTTGTGAGATCCCACATTGATTGGAGAGGAAAACGAGTGCCAGCGAGAACGCTGGGCTCCGAAGTGGGGTGGATTGTGAGATCATCCCACATCGATGGGAGAGGAGAACAAATCATTTTTTATAAGGGTGTGAAAACATCTGCCTCATAGACATGTTTTAAAACTGTGAGGCTGACGACGATATGTAATGAGTTCAAACAGACAATACATGTTAGCGGTGGGCTGTTACAAAATTGTGAGATCCCACATCGGTTAGAGAGGGGGACGAAACATTCTTTATAAGGGTGTGGAAACCTTTCCCTAGCAAATACGTTTTAAAACCTTGAGACTGATAGCGATAGGTAACCGCTCCAAGCAGACTTGTTAGCTGTGGGCTTAGAATCTTAAGATCTTATTGTTCAAATGGGTTGAGGCTAGGTTGGATGGATAATTTAATGCATGAATAAAATGTATCATATTGATTAAAATTACGTGTTATTGAATTGAATGGTTATGTATGATTTACATGATATGTGTACACTCATGTCTAATCAACCATAACTTTGTATGAATATGTATATGTGTGGAAGAGACATCATGGACCACAAATTTATTATAAAAGTGTGATAGAAAGACTATACATATGAATGCACATCTAGTTAGAAATTAAAGTTGTGATTAGGTATGTTATTATGAAGTCCATGTAAAGAACGTTCAACCATGATATACAAAATTTACGAGGCTGTATAATCATGTACAGATATGATTGTCAATCTTATGAGATATTATCATTGTCTTTAGTGTCACGACCATGCTCGTTTAGGGAGTGTTTCATGTTGCCGCATGCCCATTCCAAGCACTTTTACCTTACTTCTATGTTGGCTAGTTATTTATTTTATTATTATTATTATAGTTTATGTGTGTATGAAGTTAGGGCACTCGTATAGAACAAAAATCGAGTTAAGTCGAGCTCTCAATCGTGAGTTACAGCCGTTGAGTTTTTTGGTTTCCTACTCTCCAGTATCTTCCAAACACGAGAGCAATTCTCCACCATTTCCTTCAAACTTGTTCCTACAACTTCTTAATAAGATAATCCACAAGTTTTTGATTCCCTCAACCCCATTTCTCGGATAGTGGCAACCATTGAAGAAGTTCAAAGTAAGCTTGAAATTTCAATCCGAGCCTACACGTAAAGTCATTGAGCAAGGCCAATACCATCCAGTTTCTACACATTTAATGTAACAGTTCAAACCCATCACTAGCAGATATTGTCTGCTTTGGCCCGTTACATATCGCTGTCAGCCTCACGGTTTTAAAACGCGTCTACCAGAGAGAGGTTTCCACATGCTTATAAGGAATGTTTTGCTCCCCTCTCCAACCGACGTGGAAACTCAAATTCAAGGATTATTTTTATAGAAGACCATGAAAAGAATTAGCCCAAGGAACATGCTCAATGGAAGAAAGTTAGTTTTGGTTTCAAATTGGGGGTAAGTATCGAATTCGCATCTACGATCCATTTTTCTTCAAATTGAGCATTTCGGTAGCTTCAAAGGATTAAGTTAAGTAACTTTGATGAAGAAATCGAGAGCTAAAACGTCCTAGATTGAGTTGCCTAAGAAGTCAGTCCTCCATGTTTTCAAGTGAGCTGTAGACGCAAAAGAACTTCTCAAAATTAAGGTCACACACTTAAAAGACATTTCTCCGAACCAATTCCTTTAGTTAGAGGGATGAAGAAATCAGACCCTAAAAACTTTTAGAAATGTTGTTATGAACATCAATGTGAGAACATGTTCTCCAAATGGATGGTCCAGCATAATACTGCTGAAATGAATGGTGCTACCATAGACTGAGTCTAGTCAGATAAGTTTTATTTTGAAAACTCTCTCCAAGAGTTTTCTTCCTTTCCTAAGTAATGTTGTTAAGAAATTAGTTATAACTTCACTAATCTTCTCAATATGAACTACAAACCATTAAGTTTATGATGAAAAAGGGAATAGTGTAGAGGCCGATGTTGTCACTTCTAGTATGCTCAAATTTAGAGGTTCGATCTCTAAAAATAATTCTAGTAAGAATAAGAAAAAGACTGCAACTACTTCAAAAGAAGTTACAAAAGGAAAAGTTTTTATTGCAACGAAACCAAAATGGTCACGAGAAAAGAAACTACCATAATGCCTAGACGAAAAGAAAACATCAAATAAAGGTAAATATGATTTACATATTTTTTTAATCTTATTTAGTGAAAGGTGCTAAATTTCCGTGGATAATTGATTTGGGAGCCACTAATCATGTTTGTTCTTCCATCTCAGAAAGTGACTCTTAGAAGTAGTTAGACGACGGAGAAATGATCATGAAAGTAGGCATCGGGGATATTGTGTTAGCAATAATTGTCGAAAATGTCTCAAAGTAACTTTATTTACTTTTAGAAATCGTACTTTCGGTTCTTATGACGAAGAGGAAGCTAATTTCAGTTTCATGTTTAGCTAAACAATTCCTTTCTTAAATTTTTACATTGACAAAGTTGTTTCAAAATATTGTTTTGAGATTTGTTCTACATTTGTTGAAAATAACATGGTGTATTAAGGCCGTTGGTATGTAAGATACTTCAAAAAAATTAAATTATTTAAGACATCTTAATGTAGAGTAAAAAAAACAAAAAGTTGCTCCAAAAGATGATGTTTGTCTTTGGCATCTAAGGGTGGATCACATCAATTTAGATAGAATTGAAAAATTAGTAACGAGCGGTCCTCTCACTAAGCTAGAGTTGGACATTTTACAAGTCTGAGAATTCTGATTAGAAGGAAAGATGACTAAAGGACCTTTTTAGAAAGAATTCTTATAATTTATACCTTCCGACTTCCGATGAATGTTAAAGTTAGAGGAGGGTATGAATATTACATCTCCTTTGTAGATAATTCTAGATATGATATCTTTTCCTAATGCAACACAAGTTTGAAGTTTTTGAAAAGTTCAAGGAGTACAAGAATGAAGTTGAGAATCTATTAGATAAATTCATCAAAAACACTTCGATCAGATCATGGTGGAGAGTACATAGATCTGAGTTTCGAAAATTATTTGATAGAAAATGGAATAACAATCTTCAACTTTTGGAACACCTCAACAAAATGGTGTTTTAGAAAGAAGAAACAAAACTTTATTAGACATGATTCATTCTATGATGAGTATGGTCCACTACCAAATTTCTTTTGGGAATATGTAGTGGAGACTGCATTATACATATTGGATGTAGGTTCATGTAAAAGTGTCATTGTGGCATCTTTTAAATTGTGGAAAGGTCGTAAAGTTAGTTTACAAAACTTCATAATTTGGGATGTCCAGCGCATGTGCTGAAAACACATTCAAAGAAATTGGAACATTGTTCTAAAGTATGTCAATTTGTAGGTTATCTCAAAGAGACTAGAAGTGGTACAAAATAAAGTGTTTGTATTGAAAAACACTACTTTTTCAGACGAAAACCATAAGTGAAACCTTGCAGTTAAGTGAATTAAATTCCAATGAAGCTACTAATGCATCAACTAGAGAGGTTGACAATTCCATCACTGAAAGTTAGATACATCCATGTCAAGAATTGATAATGTCTTGTCGTAGGGGAAGAGTTAAGAACCAACTAACTATTACATGGGCTTTACTTTAGCTCAACTTGTCACAACCATGGTAACATCAAGGATCCATTGTCCTTTAGAGGGGGCAATTAATGAGGTTAACAATGATGAATGAATTGAAGCTCGGAACCTTGAAATAGAATCAGTGTCCCCAAATTTAGTCTAGGAACTTGTAGATCTTCCTGATGCGGTAAAATCTAGAGGTTGTAAATGGATTTACTAAAGAAAATGGGGAGTGGATGGAAAAGTATAGACCTTTAAAGTTAGACTTGTGGCAAAAGGAGTTAACCAAAGAGAATGAGTGAACTGTGAGGACACTTTCTCTTTTGTTGCCATGTTAAAGTCTATTCGCATTTTCTTATATCTATTGGCACATATTTTAACTGAGATATGAAAAATTGATGTGAAGACTGCTTTTTTAAATGGCAACATCTACATGAATCAATTAGAGAGGTGTGTAAACCAAGGTCACGAGCAGAAGGTTTGCAAGCTTAAGAGATCTATTTTTCGATTAAAACAAGCATCAAGATCCTGGAACATTAGATTTGACAATATGGTCAAATTTTATGGCTTTGAGCAAAATGTTGATGCACCTTGAGTATACTAGAAAAACAGCAAGAAAACAATAGCTTTTCTTATCTCGTATGTAGATGATATCTTACTCAATGTCCTAAGCCACCTCAAGAAGTTGATATGAGGAGGATTCTTTATGTCTTAGTTGTAGTAGTCTAATGTATACAACCTTGTGTACAAGACTTGACATATGTTATGCAATAGGGATTGTCACTAGATATCAGTCAAACCTTAGATATGATCGCTAGATAGTAATTAAAATGATCCTCAAATACTTATGGAAAATGGGGAATTATATGCTTGTGTATGGAGTTGGAGATTTGATCCTTACAAGATATACAGATTTCGATTTTTAAATTGATAAGGATTACAGAAAATTCACATCAGGATTAGTGTTTACCCTATGTGGAGGAGCATCAAACAAGAATGTATTGCATACTCTACAATCGAAGTTGCATACGTAACTACTTGTGAAGCAACAAAAGAAGCTATGCGACTTACGACCAATTTGGAAGTAGTTCCAAATATGGGTAAACTTATCACACTTAGTGTGATAATAGTGGTGTTGTGGCAAACTCTAAAGCTAAAGAGGGAAACATATAGAGGAAAATATCATATCAATTGAGAGATTGTGCAAATAGAAGATGTGGCTGTCATAAAGATAGCCTAAGCAAACAACTGTGTCGATCCGTTTATAAATGCTCTCCATGCTAAAGTGTTTGAGGGTCATCTATAGGGTCTAGGTCTGTAGAATATATTTCACCTACTCTAATGCAAGTGGGAGAAAATATTAGGTATAAGGTATGCCCTAGAACACATATAGTAAGTCTTACTCGTTTTATTGTAAGTGGGAGATTGGTGTGATTTGTGCCCTAAAGCTAGTGGTTTTTGTAATTGAACCTTTTTCCTATTTATGAATAAAATAATTTTTTATTTTCTATTTTGTGTAACATTATTCAATATTGTATAAAATTCAAGATTATTACGTTAAACTTAGAACAATATATAATTGACATATAAGAGAATCATGTTCAAGTAATAATCTAAATGATCGAGAGTATATAGATAAAGATGGGTGTCTTTGTTTCATGTGAAGATATTTGAGTAAGGATATCCTATACAATGAGTTTTTAGAAGATTGAACAACTAAACAATTAATCTCTCATTATAAACCCGATGATCATTAGCGACTCATCTTAATCTTGAGTGAGTTATGAACTCTTGCGTGTGAGGGTTTGTCTTTTGTTTTGCATGGGTGAAAATAACTTTTGTAGCTTATTCATATGCCTACCATTTTGGGTACTTAATCAAATAGAAAGTTAAGAACAAAATTCACGAGATGGAATTCACTTTTCCCACATAGAGTAAGCAAACGAGTAGTCCCCTTAAGTGTTGATTTTGAGACTTGAACAATGAGCCCAACCTTTTACCTAACTCGAGAGAGACTTAGTTTATAATTGGATCATAAACAAATTATTCATTAAATAATCACTAATATGAAAGTTGTAATTACAGATATAAAATAGATTTTTGACCTAACTATAATTACGAACAACTTATAAAGTATCGACTTGCTTGTAATGATCATACTTCAACAACTTTTAATTTTAAATTATATGATAGATAATTTTTCAATACATATATTCAAATTGAGTTATAAAATCTTAATTAAATGTTTCAAAATAAATAAATAAATATTTAACAAACTAACATTTTACTTTTATTAAAAACAAAAATTTGAATACACCACTCGAACAATCTAATCCAACCCAACCGAACCCAAAAATTTATTATTGAGTTGGATCAGTTTAAGATAGTTTTTTTTAATATATTATCGACACTTTTTAAACCTTTAAAAAAAGGATTATTATAATTAAAGGTTAATTAATGTGTATTATTTGTATCTAAATAATATAAAGTTTTAAATATTGACCTTTTAAGGGTTTTGTTTGGTTGCGATGTTGAGTTACATCATATTCCATGGCTCACCCAATTCCCTTTCCCTTCAATCCTTACCCCAACTTGCTCAAATTACCCTAACCAAACAAAAAAGGTACAGTTTGGGTCCATTAATTTCATGAAAAATCAAAATCAAAATATATTTTTTAAATAATTTATAAACTTCAAAATTAGGGTTTAAATTGATATAATTACGAGTTTAGAATTGAAATTTAGAAATTAAATATAAAAACAAAATATATGATAATTAATAGTTGTTATTCTCTAATTTCATATACAAAATATGCAAAAATTAAAGAGATAATTTAAAGATTTTCGCCAACATGTTTTTTCACCTTGCATAAGATTCATACAAAACCGCCGTTGCCGCCGCCGCCGGAAGCAGCGCAGGGTAGTTTCCGATCACCGGAGGGGGGAAAATCAGATCGTCAATGTCATCATAGAAAGAGCCAAGAAAGGGGTCATCCTCCATCGGAATCTCAACAGTAAGTGAAGGGTTGTTATTGTTCATCAGATTAGCATCCGCCGTGGTGTTGTGGATGTCGGGGAAGGCGGCGGCGTCGCGTACGGCGGCGGGTGGGAAGGTAGAGGGGTCTGGAAAGTCGGCGTCTTGGCCGGTGAGTTGTTGGACCAAAGCCATGAATCCAGATGCGCTGATTTGAACCTTCATGGGGTTGGATATGTACACGACTTTGATGGGTTTGTTTTTGTTGGGTTGTTTGGTTTTCTTTGTGGGCTTTCGCCGGTGGACGCCGTCGAGGAGTCTGTGGCTGTTTCCGGTGCCGGTGCCGGCGCTGCCGTCCATTTTGGAAGGGAAAAAGAAGGGCTTTTTTTCTTTTGGGGTGTGAGAGAAGGGGAGAAAGTGAGGGGAAATATAGGGATTGGGATAGGGAGGAAACCGACAAGAAATTAATTGGGGAAGAAGGAAAGCCAAGCGCCGACAAGTAGCGTTGAGGGGAACGTATTTTGGACAAATTTAAAGACAATTATTTATTACACTCAAATATCAAATATTTACCGGTTATAATATATTATTATCATGGAATACAAACGTCATGTATTCTTGATGTTTAGAATAATCATATTAAGGTAGGGTAAATTTAGATTGCAACTCTATTTTCGAGTTGGTCGGTTGACCCAACCAAAGCAATGTCAACTCTCGAACCAACACAATTTTTTGGTTTTTTAAAAGCTTAACAAACCCAAAAAAAAAAAACTCTAATCCAACTCAACTTTTATGATTTTGGTTAGGTAATTTTGATTTGTCGAATTCTTTTCGATTCTTTCCTATCATTTTCAACTTTTTCAAGAACTTTTAACATTAGTCGGACTATTTTTTAACTAGTAGTCAAGTGTAATTTTTTTTTTTTTTTTTTTTTTTTTTGAAAAATTAGAGTCAGCTAGCTTAAATTATTTAGAGTCAATGATTATGTGGGAAATTAGGTTTAGGTGGTATAAAATTAAATTATTTAGAATAAGTTTAAATATTTTAGGTAAAATTAGATTTAGCTAGTTTAAATTATTTTATGCTAAATTAGGCGAGTTAGAATTTTAATTTATGATTGTGATACTTGATAAGATAAGGAATCACTACAATGGGAGGAAGATTTGAATTACTTTGTCGATCGAATATCTCAAGGCAAAAATATTGTTTGAGATTCGAATCACTCCACAAGAAATATTGATCATGTCTAGCTTGAATGATTCTTGTTGATCAAATAAACTACATAGAATTGCAAAGAAACTTAGCCATTGGCTAAAGAAGAGCACAAATACTTATTTTACTGTATTTTCCAAGTCTACTTAAAAATACAACATACATGGCTTTATATAACCTCAAAATGAAACTATTAAACGCATACCAAGAGTTGTAACATTCATATTTAATGACCATAATTAGCCATTATGTAAATGTAACCTAGAGTACATAAAAAGTCTTAAAATACAATAACTCTAAATTACTCTAAATTGTAACCCACCCAAAATTTATCAATCAAACTTCATTCCTCTTCAATGTGGCATGAATTGCTTGATAATTTTGACAACATTTTCTTCACATCTTTATCTTTATTGAAGTATATTGTATGATTGATGTCTCTTGGTTCATATCAACACTCTTGAAGTAGAATTAAATTTTAGAGAGCAACGATAAGCTAACATTAAAAGGTCGTAGTAGCTTCAGCCTAGACCAACTAAATAAGTGACTCTATTATCGGTCTGATTGAAAGAATTGTTTTATGTATAATTACGCATGTCTAGTGGCTTTGCACATGTTATGTGGGTGATATGCCTTGTGATGTGATGTCATTTTATTAATGTATAGTTATATAATATGTCAAATGATATGATTGCTTTGTAATGGTATGAGATGTCATGATGCATTATGATGTATTATGTTAAGCAATGATATGTTATGACATGCTATGAAATATTTTGAAATAAAGAAAGTTATGGAAATACAACCTGAGGCTATGATTGAAAGTTATGATATGAATGAAATAATTTATAAAAGTTTATGCATGCATACTTGTGATGGTAATATGAAAGGAAAGAATGGAGGTTATCTTGCATGATTTATTACAATGGAAAATATGGGGATTTCATGCATAATTGTAGTTCACGTGTATTGGGATACTTTCCCTTTATGATGAATACGGACAAGTACACTATAAGACTGAAATGATCATCATGTTTATCATGATGCTACAACGGTCGCTATTACCTCCGGGTATCCAACAACAGCCTAGAGAAGCTAGCCCGACGAGCAGAACCAAGAGGTGTGCGAGCCCGCCTTGTGGGTCCATGCTCGTACGTGTGGGTCATGTGTACAAGTACTACACATCTAATTTGACTAGTCTGAAAAGCCACCTAAAAGAAGATGATTTTAAATGATAGGTCTCATCATCTGCATGTCTTTGCATTCTCCGACCCCAATAATGAGTATAGTTACTAAGTATTTCTTAAAATAATCAAATCTTATACTATTCTTATATTTGAAGTAAAGGCAAGACATCTTTGTACGGTTGACGGCGGCGTCAAGTTGAAGACCATGAAACCTATGTTAAGACTAGTTGCATTTTTATTTCATAGGACTTAGATTAGATTAGTGCATTGTCTTAATATTTTCTTTAGTTTTATTTATATTTTACCTCGAATATTTTCATTGTTTTGTTTCAAGGTACTTAATGTACAAGTATAAGTTCACAGTCATTTTATGAATTATTTTATAAAGAATATTTTTGCATAAAAAAACCATGTCATGCATATGGTAGCTACTCTATCCCAATAGAAAAATAGGGTCGTTACATAAAGTTACTTCATAAATAATTTCTTTCACTACGTCAAACTTATTGATTCACAATCTCCCCGTAAGCTTAATTTTGTTCGAGATTCTTCATTTTGAGCAACTCTCGCATGTTTGTAGATTTAACCCTTACTAGAGCCTCGATGAGAATATTTGCATATTGCTCTCCAATGCAATACGAACTCCACAACAATCTATTTGTTTGCGACACACACACACAGATGAAGTGGAAACGAGTGCCATTGTGTTTGTTACGTATGTGAAATATCTGATTCTATATCAATGCAATCGCAAATTTGTTGTTAACGTAGATAGTTACTGACTTAAGCTCATTTTCGGTTACTTTGTTCAACAAATTTATTAGCCACAATGCTTAGCACAACACTACAATAGTTTCCATGAATTCACCTCCTAGGAATATAGTGCCTCAGTTCCTTACTTCTGAGATCGTCAGACCAAATTTTCATTGTGATAGAATACCATTCTTACAGTGTTTTTTCTATCATTGATATCTCCAGCTAAATCATTATCGGTAAAACCGACTAGTTTATCGGTCTTCATTCTCTTTGTTACCTTTGTCCGTACACATATCCCTTCCCCACGAGTCTTGCTTTGTGCTTGATGACATTTCCTTCATTATTCTTTTTCAACTTAAACACCCACTCCAAACTTATGGGATTGTGACCAGGTGGTAAGTCGGTGAATACCCACATTTGGTTCTTCTTAATGGCTTCAAGCTATTTTTTCCTAGTCTCGTGTCATGACGTCTTAGTTTCTATCTCACATAAGTTGTTAGCTCCTTGGCAATGAGCAACACTAGCTCGTCAGGATCCAATTCTTCTTCAAGTATATCTAAATAAGTTTTAGTGAGAAAACGAAACTTCTTTGATCTAACATCTCTTGTGGATCCTTCTATGCTCTCGCCTGAGCTTCCTTGTTCTAGAGAATTCATCACGTATTTTGGTGTCACTTGTGATGACATATGTGGACTAGCTGGTGTCGATGTTGGCATACTTTCTAGGTCTATTGTATTCCCTCTTTTTCTGAAGCAGTAAACTCCACAACAATCTATTTGTTCTCGTTGACACTGTACCAATCTCACTTCTTCTCTTCTTTGAATCTGATATCTCTACTTACCAAAAGTTTCTCAAGTGGAGGATCATACTGCCTATGTGTCTTAGTCTCATCCTCTATGCCAAAATACACCATCTTTTGGCTTCTATCATCAGGCTTTTTAATGTATGGATTTACAGTCTTAACATGTGTGTACAACTGCAGGCTCTTAGAGGCTTGAAATAAGGTTTCATACCTAACCATGGTTCATAGGGAGTGTGAGTATCCAATGCCTTTTTCATTAAACGATTTAGAAGATAAATCCCATGTCGTATTGCCTCACCCAAAAAATCATCGTGACTTGCATGTTCTTGAGTAAGCTTATCATGATATGCATTACGGTGCTATTTCTTCACTTAACTATACCATTTTTTTTCGGAATGTATGGTGTAATGAGTTGACATTTGATACCTTCCTCTTCATAAAACTTTAAGAAGTTCTACGATAAGAACTTGCCACATTGGTCGGTGCACACGTTTTTTGAGCTTGTGATTAGACTTGTTTTTAACAAGTCTTTTGAACTTCTTGAACGCATATAATGTCTCTCCTTTTTCTTTGAGCATATACACCCACATCTAATGATTATAATCGCCAACAAGTAAGAAAAAAGATACTTATTGTCAGTAATCGATGATGGAGTGATCGAGCCACAATTATCTGCATGCGTCAGTTGCAATGGTTGCTCAACACAAAAACTGATTTGAGCTAGAAATGGTAATCTTGCTTGTTCGAAGACTAGACAACTTTCACATTCGTTGGTTTGATTTATGATTTTGGGTAGGTCACAACCATATTCTTCTCTTCCATCATTTTAAGTGCATGAAAATTAATCTTAGTATGTCATGTGTGGATCACATTGGATAATACCCAAAGCATCCCAACAAATCAACTTCTTGGCCTTCATCGCAAAACTCATCTTGAAAATAGCTTCAACTTTTGTTCCCTTAAACTTGAAGTTTGGTTGAGGCACTTGTTAAGCACCACCTTTTTATGATAACAGTCCATGATGGTGTCATTCATAGTTAATCACTCTATCCCAAAAATCGCTCATCTTCAACATTATCATTGTCCATCCATTATTTGACCTGACATCAACACCTCTTCATGGGCTATCATACTAACCCTCGTTGGAGTAGCCCCAATAAAAATAAATATAAATATAAATATATATATATATATATATAAGAATATCATGTTAAAGTAATAATCTCAAGGATCCAAAATATATAGATAAAAGTTGAGTGCCTTATCTTGACAACATTATTTATATGGTCCACTTTTTAATGTTAAAAATAATTTGATCCAGATGGTTCAGATAGAGACAGGTGAATTTGGTAGGTCATGAAATACTTGATCTCTCCTTATAAATTTGTTAATTGAGAAGATTAATATTTCACACGATGATCATATGTAATGCGATCTTAATCTTGAGTGAGTTATGAACTCCAACTTGTGAGGGATTGTTCTTTGATGATTGCAAGAGTGAAAATAACTTTTGTATCAGATTCAATATGTTTACCATTTTTAGGACTTGGCAGAATAGGGAGTCGGAAGCATAATCTTGCTCGATTGAATCCACTCTTTCACTAGTCCAAGAGTGATTTAGTAGATGATTAGTTCTATTAAGTGATAATTTCAAAACCTCAACAATTGCATCACACTCTTTCACTAGTTCAAGAGTGATTTGGTTTATAGTTGGGTCAAAAGTATATTGTTCATTAGAGAAGATGTGGTACTTAGACTTAAAAAAAATACAATTTCAAAGGTAAAATATACTTTTAACCTGGCAATTACACATGATCAACTTGCCTCTAATGATATTGTAACACCGGAACCCTGATAAGAATTAATTTATCTATTTTTGTCTTAAAATATAAATTTGCCTAATTTTATTGAAGGCATTAGGGATGGAATTTCAAAATAAGGTTATAGGAATTCAAGACGAAATATAGTGAAAAATAGTGAAAAAAAAATTAAAATCAAATCAATCCCATAACATTATTTTGGTTATTTCAATTCCCTTAGTTAATTAATTATCTGACAGTAACATGATGGAGGGTTAGTGTGCAAGAAAATAATCAAGAAGACAATAGAAAGAAATGGAGAGGATATAAAAGAAAGTTCGGAGAAAAAGAAAATTGTCGTGGTGATTGATTTGGTCACTTGGGGTCATTTTCGGGCCAAGGTTCATGCACGAAACTTTGAACAATGAGGAGAGGTCGTTCGGACTTTTGAATTGTCTAAATCTGTTAAGAAATGAGAAAGAGAAAGAGATAAGGATTTCTAGTTTTTAATCTTGATTTCCCTTTAGATTCGTGAGCTTTCTTGGAATTTTAGGTTATAAAATTTCAAAATATCTTAGGAAGTGATTTCAATCAATTTTCATGAAGAAATTCGGAGGTGAATTATATCAAAAGACTTTGAGATGAATGTTGTTTTAAATGCTTTCCGCTGTGCCAGAAAGAAGGATAGGACATTGTGATTTTTGTTTTGGTGATTGATGGACTTATCTCCCCCGTGAACTTGCATGAATATTTAGATTATGAATTTTGTACTTTAGGTGATCAATTGATAATCTCTCGAACAAAACATGCATGAGTATTGTAACGGCCCAAGCCAACTACTGGCAGATATTGTCAATTTTGGCCCGTTACGTATCGTCATCAGCTTCACGGTTTTAAAAACTGTCTATTAAGGCAAAGTTTTTCACATCCTTATAAGGAATGTTTCGTTCTCCTCTCCAACTGATTTGGGATTCCACAATCCACCCTCTTAGAAGCCCAACGTCGAAGTTTTTCACATCCTTATAAGGAATGTTTCGTTCTCCTCTCCAACTGATTTGGGATTCCACAATCCACCCTCTTAGAGGCCCAACGTCTTTGCTAGCACACCGTTCAGTATGTTGCTCTGATATTTGTAATAGTCTAAGCTCACTGCTAGCAGATATTGTCCGCTTTGTTCTGTTAATATCACCGTCAGTCTCACGGTTTTAAAACACGTCTACTAAGGAGAGGTTTTCACACCCTTATAAGAAATGTTTCGTTCTCCTCTACAACCGATGTGGGATTTCACAATTCTCCTCCCTTAGGGGCCCAACGTCTTCACTGGCACAACGTTCGATGTCTGGCTCTTATACCATTTGTAACAACCCAAACCCACAGCTAGCACATATTGTCTTTATTGGGCTTTCACTTATAGCCTTCACCTCAAGGTTTTTTTTTTTTTTTAATTTCAAAAAATATCAATAGGTCTCGTAGCTCAGTTGGTTAGAGCATTGGTCTTATGAGTCGGAGGTCGTGATACATGTGAATATGGACCTAGTCAATTCACACAAAGTTCGAGTCCCAGTCCCTCAAATTCAGTCCCACTTATACATGTGAATATGGACCTAGTCAATTCACACACCTCTTGGACTCCTTTGTGATCGAACTAGCATTCTCTAGTCTCAGTCCCTCAAATTCAGTCCCATTCAGTCCCACTTATACATGTGAATATGGACCTAGTCAATTCACACACTCCTTTCTGATCGAACTAGCATTCTAATTTATTTCAGAGTCCCTCAAATTCAGTCCCACTTATGATTCATAATATATTTCAGAGTTATTTTTTAAATAAAAATATATGTTTGTTAAGTATTATATTCACTAGTTCCACCAATTTAATACTTCATAATCTTCCCTTTTTTTTTTCTCTATCTTCCCTTTTTTTTTCTCTATCTGTGTTTCTCCTTACTTTTATTATGTTCCCTCTATATTTTACTTCTATTAGTTACTCTTATCCGTGTAAGTGACTCACTATGATTACGAGACTTCTTCTTAATATTGAGAGATTGATAAACATAATACGTCCAATGGAATGACTTGCAATGGACAAATGATTTTTTTTTTTTTTTTTAAGGAAGATCGTGAAGCAAGAGAATGTACAAATTATACAAATTATTGGGGAAGACGACGTTTTAATATACAAATTATTTATTTTTATTTTTGATAAAGATTGGAGAGAATTAGTGGGGAAGTGAGTATATATATATATATATATCTTAGATCTTGGTAGATGCATAGAGAATGGTAATGTCTGATCCTTTGTCAATATCTTGTCCCTAAGCTTGTCGCTCATTGATAGACACAAGTTCCATTAATAGAGAAGTCTATGGTCCATAGACTAGGAGAATCCTTCCATTGGTTCTTACGTAAGTTGGTTAATTTTTGTAAGGTTTGGAACTATGATATGTGTCTCATGGTCGGGTGAAATATCAACCGAATGATTTAAACAACAATTCCTTCGATCATCATAGTTATTTCTTTCTATTCTTAATCCGTTCATGATTTTATCTCTTTAGTGATCAGGGCTGACAAGTGGGTTGACTATTTAATCAGAGCATCAACAACCACATTTTCTATATCGAAGGGGTATTGTATGTCGACGTCATAATACTTCACTAGCTCAAGCCACCTAATCAGAGCATCAACAACCACATTTTCTATATCGAAGGGGTATTGTATGTCGATGTTATAATACTTTACTAGCCCAAGCCACCTATGTCGCTTAATAAATTCTTTCTAAGTAAAGAAGTATATTAGACTCTGTAGCTTATACGAGTTATGTCTACAAATCTCTAGTATAAAGACCGTTAATATCAACGCTAAGTAATGTCTCCAAATCTTTAATGCAAAGACTAATTCATGATAATCTTCTCATGCTACATTAATATTCATCACAATCCTTTTTCTAGGAAACTTTATATTTCATGAAACCTTCTTCTTAGATTGGCACTATAAGCACTGAGGCTAAAATTAGTATGTGTTTAAGGTCAAACTTCCTTTCTTCAACAAGATTGTTAGATTGAATTCTTGGGAGCTTCATATTATTTAAGATGAAATCATCTTGATTTGGGTGTTTTAACATTTCTTCACTATGGCACTCATTCTTGATACTTGTTTCTCTCTCCAATCGATGTGGGATCTCACAATCAATCTCTTTTCGAGCTTAGCATATTTGCTAGCACACTGCCCAATGTCTATTTCCCTTCAGGGCTCGACCTCCTTATTGGCACACCGTTCGGTGTATGGCTCTGTTACCGACTATAACGACCCTCGATTTCTATTAACCTAAAGTTGCTACCATCTTCATAACATAATCTCTTATGTGGAAATAAGCATTTAAAGCATCTTCGAAAAACAATGTCATGGACTTACATGTTTTAAAAAGATCTTTAAAGAAACATAAACGAAATATTAAATAAAACAAAGTAAATATTAAAGCAACATAAATGCCCTGTACTAACCTAATGTCTACAAATTTAAATACAAATATCGTATGCATGTGTTATGGTCTTTATTTGCGATGTCGTCGTCAACCATATAAGGGTGTTTTACCATTACCTGAAAATAGAAGTAGCACACAACTTGAGTATTTTTAAAAAAGAATACTTAGCAAATGACCCCGCTATTTGGGTTAAGGAATACAACTTGTGTATTTTAAAAAAAGAATACCAAGCAAATGATCCCACTATTGGGTTAAGAAATGCAAACACATGCAACTCATGGTTAGGAACCTATTTTAAAACCATCATAGAGAAGTACTCTGGTCTTGAAAAATTTTGGATGTGTAATAATTTCCTACACATGATCCAAACATTCGAGTGTGAGTCCACCAGACGATCTGCACACCCCTTGAGCCCATCGTAGTCGAGCTAGTTGTCTGCAGTCAAACGTTCAGAGGTTACCAAATTCTCGAATATCATGCAAGACATCATCATCATCATCATAGTGTATGTGTCCGTATTCATTATCATAAATGGGGAAGTAATCTGATGTAAATAAACACACAATATGCATGAGGTCCCTATAGTTTTTATCTTAAACTATTCTTATGACACAACCTTATATATCATTCACATATTACCCTAGGTAACATGTATGCATTAGCATTCATACATTTATCATCATTAACATTATTTAGGATTGTCTCATGAATCTGTTCATCATAATGGAACATGGCATTTCGTATATGCACATCATCTTAATATGAAATATCATCATATTGAGTCATATCGTCATCATACATCTTTTGTCATCATGTCATCATGCATCATCGTCATCATATCATATCATCATATTATTATGTCATCATATCATCATATCATCATCATCATATCATAATATCATCATATTATCAGAATATTATATCATCATCGTCATCATATAATATCACACCATATCAACTCACATCATATAACATCATGACATCATTATTATATATCATCATATTATACAACTGCACATCATCATCATAGTATGTAAGCATATATGACATGTGCGAGGGCCACTGGGCACGTTTCATCATACATAAGGCAAGTCTTCCGACCAAGTCGATAGTAAAGTCACTTATCTGGTTAGCTTAAGCTGGTGTCACTCATTTATCCTTAATGAAATTTCAATTTTGTTCTTTGAAATCCAAGTCAACCTAGGCGAGTCCATGACATCAATTTCAAGTTCAAACTTTTGCAAAACTATTTCACTCAAATTTTCAATGCTCCATGTATTCACAAGTTATTCTTTGTGTGTGTGCGCTTTTTTTTTTTTTTAGCTCCTTTGTAATTTATATTATCAGGAACGATGATCTCTGTTTTGGATCAGAAATTAAGTATAAAAAATCGTCTACATGTTTATCCCAATACAATGAATATGACCTTAGGTAATGATGGTGTATATTAGTAGGGCTTGATGTGAATTTGGACGCATGTTGTAGATGAGAATAGTAGAGTTGTAGTGGCCTAACAAAATGATGGTTATCCTAGGATAAAATTGAAAAAAAAAAATAGTTTCATCTTTTAATTATAACAAACATATATTTTGATTTTAAATAATTCTCAAATATACTAAGAAATCATATTATCTAACAAATAGTACGTTAATAAATGGTATGTTAGTAGGCAATGTATTAGTTAAACATATTTATATTTCAAGAAACATTAAATCTAAATTGAAAGATTAAAATTTTGTTAAATATTTAATAAAATTTAGGATCTATTGTTTAAATTTTAAAATGAATTATTTAGGCTAATTATAAATATAAGTCTATTAATTTGATTATACTAAACCAACTATACATGAATTTTAATTTCAAAAATTTTAAATATGAACCCATAAACTTGATTTGGGAAGAAAAAAAGAGATCGAGAGTAGATATGTCAAGCTATTTCTTTATCTTCATTAATTAGAACTATAAGCTGGTTGATCTTTGTAGTCATTTTGTTTCAATTTATATTATCAAGATGATAGATCTAAAGTTGAATTGGACTTTGAGGAGTAAAATCACGATGGTACAAAAAAATAATTAGTAACTGTGGCCTAGGTCAACCAAGTAAGTTGCTCCATCATTGATTTGGTTGGAAGAATTGCTTTTATGTATGATGACACATACTAGTGGCCCCTACACATGTCATATGTGTGATATACTTTGATATGTGATGTTATGTTATATTACGTTATATGATATGTCATGTCATGTAATGATAAGCTATGTTATTTTATGATATGACATGATATGGTATGTTATGCTATAATATGCTATGACATGCTACGATATGTTTTGAAATAAGGAAATATATAATGCACAACCTTCCTATGTCATGTCTTGGAAGATATGTTATGTATGAAATGATGTATAAAAATTATGTACACATAATTATCGGATTTAATATGTTATGAAAGAATGAAGGTTACCTTGGATAATCTATTCTGTCATGATAGAAAGTATGGGGACTTCATGTATGACTGTGTGTTCACGTGCATTAAATTTTTTTTTTCATTATGATGAGTACAAATGCGTATACCATGAGACTTATTATAGCCATCATGTTTTCATGAGGATACAACGGTTGTTATTCCCATCAGGTGTTCGACAACAGCCCGTCAACGAGTACTAGCTCGACTAGCATACCCAAGGGGATTATTCCCTTTAGGTGTCCGACAACAGCTTGTCAACGAGTGTTAGCTCAACCAACAGGCCTAGGGGGTGTGCAAGCCTGCTTGGTGGATCCATGTTCGCACGACACATGTGTTGAGAAGTACTACACATCCGATTTAACTCAAATCGAAAAGACGCCTAAGAGAATGAAATGATGTTTTAAATGATAGGTCCCACCATGTTGCATGTGTTTGCATTTCACAATTCCAACCGTGAGATCACTTACTGAGTATTTCTTAAAATACAAGTCATATGTTACTTTTACATCTCATGTAGAGACAAGACTTCCTAGCCATATGTTACTTTTACATCTCAGGTAAAGGCAAGACATCATTGTACACATGACGAAGCGGATGCATGGTGTTAGAGTAGTTACATTTCATCTTATTTTATAGTACTAGGTTAGATTAGGTCAATATTTTATTTTCTAGTTTTTAGATATATTATTTATTCTCATTTCTTATATGGGTAGGGATTGATTTAAATATTTTATTTTTAATGCGTAAGTCATAAAGGGTATTAGTCTAATTTAAAAAAAAAAAAAAAAAAGAAAAATTATAACCCATTTGATATCTTTAACTAAATAGCCTAGCAAGTTAAACCGTGTAATACACGCGCTGAAAAGAGGCGTGGGAGAGATGAAGCATTAAATAGAATTTTCAGTGCTGTACAGCAATAATGCTACTGAATGGCCCTACACTTAATAGAGTCCACTATAGGGTGACATCATCGACACGTCACCAGATGACATCATATTTAAAGATAAGATTTTTGGAAAATTTAAAGTTTACGTCTCAACGGGGCGAGGAGAAGATATTAAAGATAGAGATAAAATGGAATCCTTTTTCCATTCATACCCTCCAAAATTTCTACAATTATTAAAAATTATTTTAGTACACAAAAAATTTAAAATAAAAAATGGCTAAAGAAAATTATAAACGTGGAAAAAATTTCAAAATAAAAAATCGTAGGAACACTAAAAGAACTCGTTTGGAACGTAGGATTAGTTTTCACTTTTAGAAATAGTTTAAAATAAAAAATGGCTAAAGAAAATTAAAAACGTGGAAAAAATTTCAAAATAAAAAATCGTAGGAACACTAAAAGAACTCGTTTGAAACGTAGGATTAGTTTTCACTTTTAGAAATAGTTTAAAACAAGTATAAATAACGTGATTATGTCGCAGGGGATGCAAGGAAATGTTGTTTTTATTAAATGTCGAATCGAAATTCCAAATCTTGAGCATGGGGCGTTATAGATGATATAAGAGCAAAACAGCCTAATAGAATGTCGTTGGAGGACGAACTAGTGCAGAAGTTGATAGGTATGTGACATTCGAGTAAATGACAAGTACATAAATGAAATGATATCACATTCGAAAAACTTACTAGAATTGATAGTTACTACTTATACCAATAAATATGCGCTTTTCTATTCGATGACTCAATAATAAGAGCTTAGTGGAATCCTATGTTCGATAACCTCTTAACAAAATTTCTAAAAAAATATACCATTGAGAACAACACATGCTAAAAAGAACCCATTTTGATACGTGAATAATCTTCTCTCTTAAAAGTAGTTAAGACAAATATCTAATATGGTAATGTCACAAGGGAACATGAAAATCATCAAATGTTCAATTATTCTTTCACTAAGTAGTGTTAATTTCTCTCTTTTCAAAATGGCTTCAGTGGCTACATTTAGGCTAAGTCTAGTCGCTCGGGTCGTTGTACCTTTTGATTATAGTATGGTATTGTCAGATCCGAACATAAGGCTACTTTATTTATTTTCCATATCTTCGCTAAGTGTTTATGAAATTATTATAGTGGGTTGGATTAGTAATTAGGGGCAGTCGTTTGGTTGCCTATGATACTAGGACCAATTGGTCAAAAATAGGTTTGTGTCGCACGTGTTGAACGATCTACTTACACAGGTGTGAGCTTACAGAGTTAGGGCTCATAAATCCTTTCTTTCATTCATCAATAAGGTCATAGTCGATCACTGTTTCAAGTAGAGATTGATAAGTGGAAGTCATAAAAAAGAGATCTTGTATATATGTTTTATATATATATATATATATATTATATACATATAATTTGTTTTTTTTTAAGCGTGTAAATTCGTACTCAATGTTTTCCATTTTTTTAAACTTAAAAAATAATTTAACGAAGTTTTTTTTTTTGGTCACCATGAACAAAACTCAATATATATCGAGCACAACGTTGACTAAAAAAATAGATATTCAATTCTCGTACTCTTGAATGAAAAACGTTCCTTTTCAATTATTGACAATTATGAGAGTTGGTTGAAAAAATTTGTATCACGATCAAATAGGATGCATAATCAATAAAAAAAATTAATTATTATTTTTAGTTGAGAGGAGATTCAAACTTTTTCATTAATAATAAAATTGATAGAATATGATATTGGAATTAAATTAATTAGAATACCAACAAAATTAAATTTTAATTGGGTGTATGTAGATCAATAAAGTCAATTTTTGTTGCTTTGATATTTCAAGTTCTTTGTTTTTAGTCTCGAAATTTTTTTGATAATTTATTAGCTTTTCAAATTTGTGAAACACATCAAATTCATTATTGATGGTTAAAAGTCAATTTGACATTAATTTAATGATAAGCTTTCAAAACATGTTTATAAGAATTGACTATTTATATTACTCCTTTTTTTGACTTGGGTAAAAAAATTATTTTATTTGTAATTTGTTCATGTAAAAAAAGTGGGTAAATTTAGTATTTGTATTAAAAAAAATTAATACTTAATAATTTAGTCTCTATATTTTATAATTTGTGACAATCTAATTTCTTGTCGAGATATAATCAGAGACTAAATTATTATTCGGGTTAATTCGTGGGTTAACAGTTTTTTGTTGGATCAACCCGACTAACCCTAAAATAGGGCTACAAACAAATCGAACCCTACTCTACTTTAAAGATTATTACGTATATTAAAAATATTTGACATGCGTTGAGTATTTAATATTTAAGTTCTATAAAATTGTAATTATTAATATATCAGGTAAGCATAAATAATTTTATTAAAATAATAATTTGAAGATCCAACTCAATCTAAGTTAGATTGGTTGTGAACTTTATTCGGGTTATTTGGATCACTAATTTAATCAACCTAACTCATGTACACTCCTAACCTAATCTTACATATGAGCCTTCAAAGAGTCTATTTTTATTTCTTTCTAAATTTTTTTATTATTAAAATTCATGACTAAAAAAATTATCTTAAATAATCTGAATATGGTAACTTTTACCTTATAATTTTTTTTGTTGGAAGAATCATAGTGTTTATATACAAATATTTATAGGTTGGATGAATTAAACAATGTTAATTTTAGGTTAAATTACCAAATTTAGCAATTGAACTATTTTGTCTATCAATATTAGTATTTAATCGGTTTTCTTTCAAAATTTCAATAGAATTTTATGCCAAATTGATTTTTAAGTGACAAAAAAAGAAAAAAAAAACATTATCTGATAAGCTTTAGCCACTCTTTCATTTAATAAGTCTCATTTTCTATCTAATAAGTCTTCCAAAGTAAAAAATTAAAAGTTGTCTTATTATACATAAGATTTAAATTTATATTTAATATCTTAGTTAATTTTAATTTTTTTAATATGTTATAAGAATTTATTAGATATTATGTGATATCTCACTTCTGTTGGGAAGTAGAACAAAACACGTTTTAAAAGTGTGTGGAAACCTTTTCTTAGAAAACGCGTTTTTTAAAAACCTTAAGCGTAACCCAAAAGGGATAGTCCAAAGAGGACAATATCTGCTAGCTATGGGCTTGAGCCGTTACAAATGGTAGGCTTGAGCCATTACAAATGGTATCAGAGCTAGAGACCTGACGATGTGTCAGGGAGGAGGTTGTTCCCCGAAGGGTGATAGACACGAGGTAGTGTGCCAAGGACGCTGGGCCCCGAAGAGGGGTGATTTGGTGGGGTTTCACATCGATTGGAGAAAGGAACGAGTGTCAGCGAGGATACTAGACCTTTAAGGAGGTGGATTGTGATATCTTACGTCGGTTGGAGAGGAGAACAAAACACCCTTTATAAGGGTGTGGAAATCTCTCCCTAGAGACACATTTTAAAAACATTGAAAGTAAGCCTGAAAGGAAAAAGTCAAAGAGGACAATATCTACTAGCGGTAGACTTGGACAATTACATATTATTTTTAAATCCAGAAATGAGTTAAATACAATATTGAAAGTTGAAATGATGAGACTTTTTCTTTTTAAGGATGTATGTTAAGTGACAAGTTTTGAACCTCCCTTTTCTTTGATGGTTCAGGTTTGCCCCTTTTTCGTAAGGCTTGATTAGTAACGCTTTTGATGATGGTTGTGTTGGTTTTTTGACCCTCAATCTTAAATTAATTAATTTTAATTAATTAATTAATTAATTGATGTTTTGATGATAACAAACCTACCTTCAATTATTAACCATTCTCAGTATTTTGTCTAAGGTTGGGAATAACGATTTCAACGTCTTTTTTGGTTCACTCAAATTAGAGATAAAACGAAGACGTTTCAGTCAAAACAAGATACGCGACATGATGATGTGGCGGAAAAATTGATATCATGGACCAATCGAATTCAAAACAAGATACTTGACGTGATGATGTGGTGACAAAATTGACATCATGAACCAACGGCAAAATTGACATCATAGACGAATCGAAGTATGACATTTATAACTTTTGGTAGAATAACAAATGGTAGAATTTTCAATTGCTTTTCGATTAAAAGAAATGTATTTGAATTATAAAATCATTTCAATTACATTTTTTAAAGTTTTCGGTTACTTAAAAATGAAAAGAAATTATAATTAGAAAGAAAAGAAAATTATTTGAATTACTTTTATAATGATTTCATTTAGATTTATAAATTTTTCAATTACTTTTAAATGGTTACTCACAGTTTTTATTAACATTTTTTTCACGATAAATTTAGAAAAATAATAATCAATATTATTTTTTCGTGGTCCACGTTTCAGTTCAGGTTTTAGTGGTCCGTATCAATTTCTATATTTACAAGTCAATTACTATTTAAACTCATATCTCTTCATATTTTTCAGAACACAACATACAGAACATAAAACACAATGGTGGTAGGTTGTGGAGCCTGCTGCTTATTTATAGCTAAGTCAACTATTATACATAGGAAAGCTATATTTGGTAAAAGTAAATTATCTATGATAAACCTAAGTCAACTGTTATACATAGGAAAGCTATATTTGGTAAAAGTAAATTATCTATGATAAACCGTTGGATAAATAAATAGTTAGGTTATATTAGGTTATATCTGGTAAAGCTAAATATAGTAAGCTAAACCAGCCGAGCTTTAAAAATGTACTGTATTCTCTTTGTTCTCTTTTGCTGTGCATACTTGAAGTCATCAATATAAATCCTTTAGCCAGAGTTCTCCTTGCATTTTCTCTATCCTGTTCTTTGTGTTCATCTAGATCGAGTGTGTGCGTTGTTGTGTGATCCTAACAACTGGTATCAGAGCTAGGCGGAAATCACCACGATCTGTGAAGATGAAAGTTCAAAGATTGGAATTGAGAAGTTCGATGGATCCGATTTTAGTTTCTGGAAGATGCAGATTGAAGATTATCTGTACCAGAAAGATCTTCATGAACCCATGTTGGGAGTGATGCCGGATACCATGACCACGGAGAGTGGAAGCTCAAGGATCGAAAAGCCTTAGGGATGATCCGGTTGACGCTATCCAGAAACGTGGCGTTTAACATCATCAAGGAGAAGACAACATCAGATCTGATGAAGGCGCTATCGAATATGTACGAAAAACCGTCAGCTATGAACAAGGTGTATTTGATGCGGAGATTGTTCAATCTACAGATGTCTGAAGGTGGATCTGTTGTGAATCATATAAATGAATTTAATATGATTGTAAGTCAACTGAGTTCGGTGGAAATTAATTTCGAAGATGAAATTAAAGCATTGATTTTGATGTCATCTTTACCCAAGTCGTGGGATACTGTTGTTGCCAGAATCAGCAGTTCCCGAGGATCTGATAAACTGAAGTTTGATGAAATTCGAGATGTAGTTCTCAGCGAAAGTACTCGCAAATGAGAAATTGGAAATTCATCTGGAAGTGCTCTCAGTCTTGACCAACGGGGAAGAAGTAAACCGAAGGGCCCAAACAAAGAGCGATCAAAATCAAAGAACTGAGAAAAATCTCCAAATAGACCAAATGTAACGTGTTGGAATTGTGGAGAAAAAGATCACTTACGGACAGGTTGTACAAGACCAAAGAGGAAGCAGAAGCACAAATCTAGAGATGATGATTCTATAAATTCAGCAGAAGACATTGGGGATGCTCTAGTCCTCAGTGTGGACAATTAGATTGAATCCTGGATTTTGGATTCACGTGCATCTTTTCATTCTTCTCCAAATAAAGAGTTGTTCCAGAATTTCAAGTCTGAAAATTTCGAGAAGGTGTATCTTGCCAACAACAAAAATTTGGAGATTAAAGGTAAAGAGGATGTTTGCAACTCCGACAGGAAATCAGTGAACATTAAAGGGTGTCAGATATATTTCTGGTCTCAAGAAGAACCTAATCTCTATTGGTCAGTTGGACAGCACAAGTTATGCAATAGAGTTAGGAAAGAGTTCATGGAAGATTATGAAGGGTGCTATGGTAGTAGCATGTGGCACAAAATCTGGAACATTATACACCACTGCAGGGTGTATGAACATAGCTGCTGTTGCTGAGAGTGCTTCAAATTCAAGTCTATGGCACAATAGACTTGGACATATGAGCGTGAAAGGAATGAAGATGTTGGTTGCAAAAGGAGTTTTAGAAGGTCTGAAATCTGTTGATGTGGGTCGTTGTGAGAACTACGTTATGAGCAAGCATAAACGAGTTAGCTTCACAAGGATTGCTAGAGAAATGAAGAAAGTGCAGTTGGAAATGGAACCAGTCATGGAGCAAGGTTCGAAGACAACGAAGCAAGTGGGAGTTAAGCTTGAGTTGCAGGAAAACTCACCTAGTGATGTTGTAGCAGATACTCATGAAACTCCTGGGACTATTGCTGAAGAACCAGAGGTGGAGCAAGGTTCCAAAACCACGAAGCAAGTAGAAGTTGAGCTTGAATTGCAGAGAAACTCACTTAGTGATGTTGTAGCAGATACTCATGAAACTCTTGAGTCTACTGCTGAGGAACCAGATGTGGAGCAAGGTTCCAAGACCACGAAGCAACTGGGAGTTGAGCTTGAGTTGCAGGAAAACCCACTTAGTGATGTTGTAGCAGATACTTAAGAAACTTTTGAGACTATTGTTAAGGAACCAGATGTGAAGCAAGGTTCCAAGACCCCGAAGCAAGTGGGAGTTAAGCTTGAGTTGCAAGAAAACTCACCTAGTGATGTTGTAGCAGATACTCATGAAACTCCTAAGACTACTACAGAGGAATCAGCAGCGGAGCAAGTGACACCTGAACTGGTGTGTAGGCTTCAAAAATGCGTTGTACTGAGGCTGAGTATGTGGCAATAGCTGAAGCTGGAAAGAAGACGATATGGATGATTGACTATCTAGAAGAATTGGGCAAGAAGCAGCACGAAAAGATTATTTATATAGATAGTCAGAGTGTTATACAGTTGGTGAAGAACCCGGTCTATCATTTAAAGATAAAACATGGAAGGCAATACCATTTCACTTGCAGGTTAGTGAAAGATGGTGATGTGTTTTGAGAAGATAGAGGGTGCAAAGAATCCATCAAACTTGTTGACAAAATGTGTTGATGTTGGAATATTGAGGTTGTGCAAAACCTCAATTGGTATGGTGCAGTGAAGATATTCATGATTGTTTGAGAATGAAATTCTTAGTTGACTGAATTAGTCTCCAAGTGAGAGAATTGTTAGGTTATGGAGCCGGCTTATTTAGAGCTAAGTAAATGTTATAGAAAACTATATTTGGTAAATGACATACAAAGTAAATTGGTTGCTCTTTTTTGTTTTTTTTATAAACTTTATCTTTAGAGCTTTGCAAATCTACGTGTTAAAAACGGTTTTTGTGAAGGACAATCAACTTCTAGACCTCCTTATTTTGATGGAACAAATTATACGTATTGGAAAGCTAGAATGGAAATTTATTTGCAATCGATCGATTATGACTTATAGTTGAATGCTAGTAAAGTTTTTACATTCCAATAAAAAATGTTAATAACATTGAGGAGCTTAAATTAGAGAATGAATTTGATGAATATGATATAAAGAAAATGATCTTTTAATGCTAGTGCTATAAATTATCTTTATTGTGCTCTAAGTAAGGATGAATTTAATAGAGTATCTATGTGTTGTTTAGCCTATGAAATTTGGAAAACTCTCGAAGTAACTGATGAGGGAACAAATCAAGTTAAAGAAACAAAAAATTAGTATGTTAGCTCATAATAAAATGGATGCAAATGAATCTTTAAGTGATGAAAAAGTAGCAAATTTTTGCTTCATGGCTCATAGTGACAAAGAGGATGAAGTCATGGCTCAGGGTAACAAAGAGAATGAGAAGACGAGGTAATTTTTGAATCTCCTTCTTACGATGAATTATTTAAAAAATTTTAGGAGATGCGACTTGATTTAGAAAAACATGGTTCAGAGTACGTTATGCTTCAAAAGAAATATAAGGCTTCAATTATTAAAAATAAGTTTTTATTAAATGAAATTTCTTGCTTTAATCATATTGTAAAATTTGATATACTATGTGAAAGGCATATATTTGATTGTGATGAAAAAACTACATTAATTGATAAAATTAAATTTCTTGAGTAAGATTGTTGTGAACTTGAGAAGGCTAAAAAGTCTATTAAAAAGTTAACTATAGGTGCTCAAAAATTAGATAAAATAATTGAAGCAGGTATGACAAAAGAGGGTTAGACTATATTGATGAATGTTCTACTCTTTCAAGTTCTAAAACAATATTTGTTAAAGCATCTTCCATTATGTCTAAGTCTAACACATGCAAATTTGTATCTCAATATGAAAAATCTAGATTTGTGCCTATATGTCATTATTGTGGTGTTGAAGGTGATATTAGAACTAATTGCTTTAAATTGAAAAATTCTCAAAACATTCATTCCCGAAGAAAATTTTCTCAAAATATAAAATTTAACAATGTTTTAAGAAATAATTTTCTATTGAAAATAGAATACATACACTTAGTCCAAGAAATAAATTCCTCCATGATGTTTTTGTTTTTTTGTGTGGTAAGTTTTTTAATAAGAATGCAAACATGATACCTAAATTTGTGAAAACTAACTTGTTAGGACCAAACAAGTATGTGTACCAAAAGGTCAATTTTGAATATCTCTGTTTTTAGGTTTATTTGAAAGCCTCTACGAAAAATAAGTGATATTTGGTAGTAGTTGCTCAAGACACATGACGGGAAACCAATCCAAGTTTGTGAGTCTTTCCAAGGAGGATGGTGACTTAGTAACTTTTGGCGACAACAAGAAGATAAAATAATTGGTAAGGGTACCATAGGTAATGACTCTGGTACTCCTATTGAAAATGTACTTTTAATTGATGATTTTCAGAGATTTACTTAGGTTTTGATGATAAAACATAAAAATGATGTTTTGAAAAGATTGGCTAGTTTTGTAAAATGAATTCAAAATGAAAAGTTTTTTTAATTACTAAAATTAGGAGTGACCGACGAGAATTTGATAGTGTAGTATTTGAAATTTTTTGTGAAGATAATGGTTTTTATCATGACTTCTCCTCTCCAAGGACTCCTTAACAAAACGGTGTGGTTGAAAGAAAAAAATCGTACTTTACAAAAATTTGCTAGATAATGTTAAATGAATATGATTTACTTAAATATTTTTGGGCGGAAACGGTTAATACCGCCTGTTATGTTTCAAATAGAGTTTTAATTAGACCTCCTTATGAACTTTGCCGTAATAAAATTTCAAATATTTGGTATTTTAAAGTTTTTGGTTGCAAATGTTTTATTTTGAACCCAAAGAAAAGTTAAGAAAATTCGATTCTAAGACGGATATTGATATTTTTCTTGGTTATTCATCTCCTAGTAAAGCTTATATAGTTTTCAATAAGAGAACTTTAGTTAGAGAAGAATCTATGCCGGTAGTATTTGATGAATCTTGTAATAATATTTCTAATGAATCTATTTGTAATGGATGATTTAGAAAGAAATTTTGGAGATTTACTTGTCAGCGACAAAGGAAAAGAAATTCTTTCAAGTAAAGAAGGAGTGAGCTTAAATGAAAAGAAGGAAGAAGGTTCTTCATCAATGTCAAAAGTATGGAGGTATGCCTCATCTCATCCCAAAGATTTGATTATTGGTGATCTCGAACAAGATGTGAAAACTTGTTCCTCTATTAATTTATTGAATAATCTTCCTTTTGCTCTCAAATTGAACCAAAAAGTCTTATATTAATTTATTGAATAATCTTCCTTTTGCTCTCAAATTGAACCAAAAAGTCTTAAGGACACCAAAAATGACGAGTTTTGGATTTTAGCTATGCAAGAACAACTAAATCAATTTGAAAAGAACAAAGTTTGGGAATTAGTGCCTAAGCCCTCTAATATTTCATTATTGGAACCAAATGGGTTTTTAGAAATAAAATTGATGAAAATGGAAATATCATTAGAAATAAAGATAGACTTGTAGCTCAAGATTATTGTCGGGAGGAAGGTATAGATTATGAAGAAACTTTTGCACTCGTTGCTAGATTAGAAGCTATCAGAATGTTACTTGTATTTGCTTCTTACAAAAAAAAAAAATTATATTATATCAAATGGACGTGAAAAGTGCATTCTTAAATGGTTATATTACGAAGGAAGTTTATGTAAAACAACCTCCTGAATTTGAAAATTTTGATTTTCTACATCACGTCTATAAGTTGAAAAAGGCTCTTTATGGCAGCAAGCTCCAAGAGCTTGGTACGATAGATTTAGTAATTTTCGTATTGAGAATGATTTCAAAATGAGCAAGCTCGATACTACTCTCTTTATTAAAATTAAAGAAAAAGATATACTATTAGTGCAAATATACGTGGATAATATTATATTTGGTTCTACTAATCCTTCTTTGAAGAATTTTCTAAATGTATACATAATGAGTTTGAGATGAGTATGATGGGAGAGCTCGGTTTCTTTCTTAGACTTCAAATCAAACAACTGAAAGATGGTATATTTTCCTAAATCAAGAGAAGTACACCAAGGATTTACTAAAAAATGTTCAAGTTCAATGAAGGTAAAATTGCAAAAACTCCCATGAGCACATCTACCAAGCTTGACAAGGATGAAAAAGGTAAATGTGTAGATATAAAATCTTATCGAGGTATGATTGGATCTTTACTTTACTTGACTGCTAGTAGACCTGATATTATGTTTAATATATGTTTTTGTGCTAGGTTTCAATCTTGTCCTAAAGAATCTCATTTACATGCCGTTAAAAGAATGTTTAAATATTTGCTTGGGACTATTAATTTAGGATTGTGGTATCTTAGAAATATTGAGTTTAAATTGGTAGGATATTGAGTTTAAATTGGTAGGATATTCTGATGCAGATTTTGCAAGAAGCTTACTTGATCGTAAAAGTACTAGTGGAACTTGTCCATTTCTTGGTAGTTCATTAGTTTCATGGTTTAGTAAAAAGCAAAATTCGGTTGTTTTATCTATTACGGGAGCCGAATATATTGCGGTTGCTAGTTGTTGTACTCAAATTCTTTGGATGAAACAAACTCTTTGTGATTTTTTATTAAAATTTGATAGTATGCCTATATTTTGTGACAACACCAGTGTTAATTAGCCAAAAATCCTGTTTATCATTCTAGAACTAAATATATTGACATTAGACATCATTTTACTAAAGAGCATGTGCAAAATGGACATATTATTTTTGATTTTGTAAACTCTAGTAATCAATTAGCATATATTTTTACCAAGTCCGTTAAATGAAGAATTTTTTTTTACAAAAATAGGCTTGAGTTTGGTATTATTCGGTGTGATATATCTTGAATTTGAGTTTTGGTATTACTAGGTGTGATATATCTTAAATTTTGTAATCTTATTTAAAGGCATGCCTAGGGGAGCATGTCTTTCTTTTATTTTTATTATTATTTTATTTTATTTTATTTTTATTACAAAGGGGGAGAAAATTGGAAAAAATATGCTGTAAGTTTGTTATTTTATAATTAATGAATCACTTCGTTATTATTTTATAATTAATGAATCACTTCGTTGTTGTGATGTTTCATAATTCATTGAAGCATTAATATACCGGGAAAATATAGATTTGAGTGAATTTCAAATTTATGATAATATATTAGAATGCTATCATGATACATCAATCTTATTATTTGGACAGGTGCATTCTTTTCAGTTTTATGGTTTTATGAATTTCCTACTATTTTTTCTTGAAATAGTTTGTCATAATAAAGGAGAGAGGTTGTTGGCTTTTTGGCCCCTTAATTTCAAATTAATTAATTAATAGATATTTTGATGAATAATTCTCAGTATTTTGTCCACAGTCTAAAGTTGGGAATAACAATTTCAACGTCTTCTTTAGTTCACTCAAATTAGAGATAAAACAAAGAAATTTCAGTCAAAACAAGATACCCGACATGATGATGTGGCGGCAAAATTGACATCATAGACCAATCAAATTCAAAACAAGATACTTGACTTGATGATGTGGCAGCAAAATTAACATCATAGACCAATCGAATTCAAAACAAGATACTTGACGTGATGATTTGATGACAAAACTAACATCATGGACCAGTGGCAAAATTGGCATCATAGACCAATCGAAGTATGACATTTATTTATAACTTTCAAACGGTTTTTAAATTAAAACAAATATTTGAATTATAAAATCATTTCAATTTCATTTATAAAGAATTTCAGTTACCAGAAAAGAAATTATAATGATTTATATTACATGGATTAAAATTAGTTTTGAGAAATAAAATTATTTAAATTATAAAATTATTTTAATTACACTTCCAATAATTTCAATTACTTTCTCATGGTTACAATAATTTCATCCATATTTTTTATTATATTATTACATTTAAAAATATTACATAATAAAAATAAATTTAAAATATTTTTAATATTTATTTAAAATAGTATATATAAAATATATATATATATATATATATATATAGATATATAATAAAATAAATGAAACATGTATTTTATATTTTTTTCACGAAAAATTTAAAAAAATATATATATATATTAATTTTTCGTGGTCTACGTTTCAGTTCAAGTTTTAGTAGTCCATATCAATTTCTATTTTTACAGGTTGATCACTATTTAAACTCAACACTTCATGTTTTTTAGAATACAAAGTACAGAACATAGAACACAACACACAGAACATACAACACAATACAAACTTTCTTAGTCTCCTCGATCTAAAACTTTTTTTAAAAGCCTCAATTCTTGCTCTCTTTAAAGCTTCTAATTTTATTTCTTATTTATCTATTACTTCAGAGAGTTGTGATGTTTTTCTTTTTCATATTTTTCAGAACACAACGTACAGAACATAGAACACAACACACATAACGTAGAACATAACACACAGAACATACAACACAATACAAACTTCCTTAGTCTCCTCAATCTAAAACTTTTTTTTAAAAGCGTCCATCGTTGCTCTCTCCAAAGCTTCTAATTCTATTTCTTATTCATCTATTACATAAGAGAGTTGCGATGTGTTTCTTCTTCGTATTTTTCAGAACACAACGTACAGAACATAGAACACAACATACAGAACGTAGAACACAACACACAGAACATACAAACAATACAAACTTCCTTAGTCTTCTCGATCTAAAACTTTTTTTTTAAAAGCGTCCATTGCTCTCTGCAAAGCTTCTAATTCTATTTCTTGTTCATCTATTACTTTAGAGAGTTGTGGTGTGTTTCTTCTTCATATTTTTCAGAACACAAAGTACAGAACATAGAACACAACACACCGAACGTAGAACACAACACACAGAACATACAACACAATACAAACTTCCTTAGTCTCCTCGATCTAAAACTTTTTTTTAAAAGCCTCCATTGTTGCTCTCTACAAAGCTTCTAATTCTATTTCTTGTTCATCTATTACTTCAGAGAGTTGTGGTGTGTTTCTTCTTCATATTTTTCAAAACACAACGTACAGAACATAGAACACAACACACAAAACGTAGAACACAACACACAGAACATACAACACAATACAAACTTCCTTAGTCTCCTCGATCTAATACTTTTTTTTTTAAAGCGTCCATCGTTGCTCTCTCCAAAGCTTCTAATTCTATTTCTTATTCATCTATTATATCAGAGAGTTGCGGTGTGTTTCTTCTTCGTATTTTTCAGAACACAACGTACAGAACATAGAACACAACACACAGAACGTAGAACACAACACACAGAACATACAACACAATACAAACTTCCTTAGTCTCCTCGATCTAAATTTTTTTTTAAAAAAGCGTCCATTGTTGCTCTCTCCAAAGCTTCTAATTCTATTTCTTATTCATCTATTACATCAGAGAGTTGCAGTGTGTTTCTTCTTCATATTTTTCAGAACACAACGTACAGAACATAGAACACAACACACAGAACGTAGAACACAACACACAGAACATACAACACAATACAAACTTCCTTAGTCTCCTCGATCTAAAACTTTTTTTTAAAAGCCTCCATTGTTGCTCTCTACAAAGCTTCTAATTCTATTTCTTGTTCATCTATTACTTCAGAGAGTTGTGGTGTGTTTCTTTTTCATATTTTTCAAAACACAACGTACAAAACATAGAACACAACACACAAAACGTAGAACACAACACATAGAACATACAACACAATACAAACTTCCTTAGTCTCCTCGATCTAAAACTTTTTTTTTAAAAGCGTCCATCGTTGCTCTCTCCAAAGCTTCTAATTCTATTTCTTGTTCATCTATTACATCAGAGAGTTGCGGTGTGTTTCTTCTTCGTATTTTTCAGAACACAACGTACAGAACATAGAACACAACACACAGAACATACAACACAATACAAACTTCCTTAGTCTCCTCGATCTAAATTTTTTTTTTAAAAAACGTCCATTGTTGCTCTCTCCAAAGCTTCTAATTCTATTTCTTATTTATCTATTACATCAGAGAGTTGCGATGTGTTTCTTCTTCGTATTTTTCAGAACACAACGTACAGAACAAAGAACACAACACACAGAACATACAACACAATACAAACTTCCTTAGTCTCCTCAATCTAAAACTTTTTTTTTTAAAAGCGTCCATCGTTGCATTCTCCAAAGCTTCTAATTCTATTAATTGTTCATCTATTACTTCAGAGAGTTGTGGTGTGTTTCTTCTTCATATTTTTTAGAACACAAAGTACAGAACATAAAACACAACACACCAAACGTAGAACACAACACACAGAACATACAACACAATACAAAATTCCTTAGTCTCCTCGATCTAAAACTTTTTTTTAAAATCCTCCATTGTTGCTCTCTACAAAGCTTCTAATTCTATTTCTTGTTCATCTATTACTTCAGAGAGTTGTGGTGTGTTTCTTCTTCATATTTTTCAAAACACAACGTACAGAACATAGAACACAACACACAAAACGTAGAACACAACACACAGAACATAGAACACAACACACAGAACATAGAACACAACACACAGAACGTAGAACACAACACACAGAACATACAACACAATACAAACTTCCTTAGTCTCCTCGATCTAAATTTTTTTTAAAAGCGTCCATTGTTGCTCTCTCCAAAGCTTCTAATTCTATTTCTTGTTCATCTATTACTTCAGAGAGTTGTGGTGTGTTTCTTCTTCATATTTTTCAGAACACAACGTACAGAACATAGAACACAACACACAGAACATACAACACAATACAAACTTCCTTAGTCTCCTCGATCTAAAACATTTTTTTTTAAAAAAGCGTCCATTGTTGCTCTCTCCAAAGCTTCTAATTCTATTTCTTGTTCATCTATTACTTCAGAGAGTTGTGGTGTGTTTCTTCTTCATATTTTTCAGAACACAACGTACAGAACATAGAACACAACACACAGAACATACAACACAATACAAACTTCCTTAGTCTCCTCGATCTAAAACATTTTTTTTAAAAGCGTCCATTGTTGCTCTCTCCAAAGCTTCTAATTCTATTTCTTGTTCATCTATTACTTCAGAGAGTTGTGGTGTGTTTCTTCTTCATATTTTTCAGAACACAACGTACAGAACATAGAACACAACACACAGAACATACAACACAATACAAACTTCCTTAGTCTCCTCGATCTAAAACTTTTTTTTAAAAGCCTCCATTCTTGCTCTCTACAAAGCTTCTAATTCTATTTCTTGTTCATCTATTACTTCAGAGAGTTGTGGTGTGTTTCTTCTTCATATTTTTCAAAACACAACGTACAGAACATAGAACACAACACACAAAACGTAGAACACAACACACAGAACATACAACACAATACAAACTTCCTTAGTCTCCTCGATCTAATACCTTTTTTTTTTTAAAGCGTCCATCGTTGCTCTCTCTAAAGCTTCTAATTCTATTTCTTATTCATCTATTATATCAGAGAGTTGCGGTGTGTTTCTTCTTCGTATTTTTCAGAACACAACGTACAGAACATAGAACACAACACACAGAACGTAGAACACAACACACAGAACATACAACACAATACAAACTTCCTTAGTCTCCTCGATCTAAATTTTTTTTTAAAAAAGCGTCCATTGTTGCTCTCTCCAAAGCTTCTAATTCTATTTCTTATTCATCTATTACATCAGAGAGTTGCAGTGTGTTTCTTCTTCATATTTTTCAGAACACAACGTACAGAATATAGAACACAACACACAGAACGTAGAACACAACACACAGAACATACAACACAATACAAACTTCTTTAGTCTCCTCGATCTAAAACTTTTTTTTAAAAGCCTCCATTCTTGCTCTTTACAAAGCTTCTAATTCTATTTCTTGTTCATCTATTACTTCAGAGAGTTGTGCTGTGTTTCTTCTTCATATTTTTCAGAACACAATGTACAGAAGATAGAACACAACACACAGAACACACAACACAATACAAACTTCCTTAGTCTCCTCGATCTAAAACTTTTTTTTAAAAGCCTCCATTCTTGCTCTCTACAAAGCTTCTAATTCTATTTCTTGTTCATCTATTACTTCAGAGAGTTGTGGTGTGTTTCTTCTTCATATTTTTCAAAACACAACGTACAGAACATAGAACAAACCACACAAAACGTAGAACACAACACACAGAACATACAACACAATACAAACTTCCTTAGTCTCCTCGATCTAAAACATTTTTTTTAAAAGCGTCCATTGTTGCTCTCTCCAAAGCTTCTAATTCTATTTCTTATTCATCTATTACATTAGAGAGTTGCGGTGTTTTTCTTCTTCATATTTTTCAGAACATAACGTACAAAACATAGAACACAACACACAGAACATAGAACACAACACACAGAACATACAACACAATACAAACTTCTTTAGTCTCCTCGATCTAAAACTTTTTTTTAAAAGCCTCCATTATTGCTCTTTACAAAGCTTCTAATTCTATTTATTGTTCATCTATTACTTCAGAGAGTTGTGGTGTGTTTCTTCTTCATATTTTTCAAAACACAACGTACAGAACATAGAACACAACACACAGAACGTAGAACACAACACACAGAACATACAACACAATACAAACTTCCTCAGTCTCCTCGATCTAAAACTTTTTTTTAAAAGCGTCCATCGTTGCTCTCTCCAAAGCTTCTAATTCTATTTCTTATTCATCTATTACATCAAAGAGTTGCGGTGTGTTTCTTCTTCGTATTTTTCAGAACACAACGTACAAAACATAGAACACAACACACAAAACATACAACACAATACAAACTTCCTTAGTCTCCTCGATCTAAAACTTTTTTTTAAAAAGCGTCCATTGTTGCTCTCTCCAAAGCTTCTAATTCTATTTCTTATTCATCTATTACATTAGAGAGTTGCGGTGTGTTTCTTCTTCATATTTTTCAGAACACAACGTACAGAACATAGAACACAACACACAGAACGTAGAACACAACACACAGAACATACAACACAATACAAACTTCTTAAGTCTCCTTGATCTAAAACTTTTTTTTAAAAGCCTCCATTCTTGCTCTCTACAAAGCTTCTAATTCTATTTCTTGTTCATCTATTACTTCAGAGAGTTGTGGTGTGTTTCTTCTTCATATTTTTCAGAACACAACGTACAGAACCTAGAACACAACACACAGAACGAAGAACACAACACCCAGAACATACAACACAATACAAACTTCCTTAATCTCCTTGATCTAAAACGTTTTTTTAAAAGCCTCCATTCTTGCTCTCTACAAAGCTTCTAATTCTATTTCTTGTTCATCTATTACTTCAGAGAGTTGTGGTGTATTTCTTCTTCATATTTTTCAAAACACAACGTACAGAACATAGAACACAACACACAAAACGTAGAACACAACACACAGAACATACAACACAATACAAACTTCCTTAGTCTCCTCGATCTAAAACTTTTTTTTAAAAGCCTCCATTCTTGCTCTCTTCAAAGCTTCTAATTCTATTTCTTATTTATCTATTACTTTCAGAGAGTTGTGGTGTGTTTCTATAAGATTTCAGACAGTTGTACCGGTTTGATCCTGAGCTGTGGAAAGGATTGAGTTTGCTCTTGAACTCATAAAAAGAGCAGTGTGCCGGTTTTATCCTGAGCCGTGGAAAGAATTGAGTTTGCTCTTGCACTCGTAAAAGGAGCGGTGTAGCGGTTGGGCTCTGGTCCAAGGAAAGAGTCTGAAAGTTTTATTCAAATTTCCAAAAGGCGCTTGGGGAGAGTAGGTCGAGTTTGACCGAACCACATAAAACTACGGTGTTATATTTTCTAACCCTTTTCCTATTTAAATTCTAAATTATTGTTAAGTTTTATTGTTATTAAAAAAAAATTAATAATTATATTGTTGAAACCCTATTTACCCCTCTAGGGTTGCCAATATCGATCCGTTGCTCCTCGAGAATGGATCCATATCTGGGTTTAAGAGAAGGAGTACTTCCACTCCCAACTCTTTCTTGATTAGGTAGTTTATGCTATTTGAATGTCAACAGCTTGTTGATTCCTTACTTTAGGTAAGAAAACGTTAGTTGATGCCACCATCGAATATACTCTAAGACCATATATCCATCTCTGCCATCCGACTTTATCACAAAAGGAGTCTCGATGCCTTTATCATCATAAGTGTTTAGTGTCCTAGTCCTGCTTGTCCAATGCATGTTGTCTATGGTCGCATGTCGGATATCTCAATCATGTTTGTCCAAGACATGTTGTCCATGACCACATGCCTATTCCAAACCCCTTTTACATGCTTTCATCTTAGATAAACCTTTACTATTTCATGTTGTGTCAATATTGGGTTATATGACAGGTCACCAGAATCATGTATATTCCCACCCAACCTAAAATGCCCCAAAATATACTATAGGAGGATGCAACTAGTCATCAATTCTTCTTACTTTGAGTTATATGTTATTTAAGTCGCGATGTTTTTTCTTTACTTATAACCATATAACATTGTTTTCTTCAATTCTTTCAAATTGTTCTCAAGTGTATCTCCTCTCACTCACGTTTTCTAAAATATTTCTCGCAAACATGACTCGAATCTTGAGCATACACCGACGTTATTCGCGATGTCCGAATTTCTCATGGTTGACTTGTACGCTGGGTTTGAACGAATGTCGTACAATCGCTATCCTACTACCACAAGAGTGCGATTGTGACACCTACTACTCAACTAATTCATATCTAATAGACATTTTTGTTTGAAAATCTAAAAATATAATAGTAACAACATTGAAGTTGTGACGTGTCCTGCTTCCATTGCGCCACGTGTTGCCCTACAGCAAATAGAACACCTCAGCTACACGGCCTGGCTCGGCTCCATGCAGTCCTTCAGCTAACAAATGGCTTAAACAGCTCGGTTTAGCAATTCTGACACTGACCTCCTACATATTTTACCCTCCCAGAGTTGATTTTTACCCTAACTAAGGTAATTAAGGTCAATATAATGCTCTGTATCACAATTTCGAGTTGAATTTAATTTAGAATTGAGAAATACTAACGAAAGGAATGAGATCACCTAATAGGAAATGAACTTTGGTGACACTTGGAGCACTTTCAAGGAATGGGAGCTAACATACTTAATTTAGGGAGAACGCCAGCTAAGGCCAACCAAGTAAGTGGCCTTACTCTGTGTTAGGCTAGGTAATTGCTCGATGTATGACAACATGTGCCTAGTGGCACCGGAACGTGCCCTTTATGCTTTATGATATGACGTATGACGTATGATATATGATGTATGATGACATGTATGAGTTATATGATGACGTTTAATGATGTTCTATGATGATTATGATGGTATGATGATGACGATGCATGATGTTATTTCCTTAATATGACTTTACTTTTCCTTATTAAATTGAGAAGCATGTTGTGAATGTCATATTACTTATGACGATTGTTATGCTTAGGACGCAACCTTGATAACGCTAATGATGATGATAAGATGGAAAATTAACGCATATATTACTTATAGTAATATAAGGATGAACTAGGGTTGTGTCATAAATACGTTTTAAAGACGAGAAACTATATAAACCTCATGCATTTTTGTCTGTGCATAATCATCGGGATACTTCTCCTTTTATGATGATGGGTACGGATACGTACGTTATGACTACGATGGTGATCATGTAAGCATGACATTCAGGGGTATGTTGACCTCTAAACGTTGCTATGGACATCTAGCTCGACTATGATGGATCGTGGGAGGGTGTGAACCTCCTCCAGATTCACGCTCGCACGTGTGGTTCGCGTGTAGGGAAGTACTGCATATCCAATTTAGTCCAGACTAGAGGCCACCTCTAGGATGTTTTAATGATAGGTCCCTAGAGCATTATTGCATGTGTTTGCATCTTTTCATGACCCCTATAGTGGGGTCACTTACGTAGTATTCTCCGAAATACTCAGGCCGTGTGCTACATAATTTTTCAGGTAAAGGCAAGGCGCCCCCTATACGGTTGACGATGACATCGCAAATCAGAGATCATGACACTTGCATAGGCTAGTAGCATATTTAATTTCCTAGACATAGTTTAGAATAGGTTGTTATGCATTTCATTATTTAAATTAATTTCATTATTGTTTTCAATTTCATTTCTGAATTATGTTTTGAACACGTAAAACCATGACGGTGTTTTCAAAGGCTAAGTTATGTTTACTCTGAATTTTATGATTTTTATGATTTTAACAATGATGTTAAAAATTATATTCCACATATGAGCTTAGGCTAAGATGACGGTAACGACTTTAGGTAATTGAAATTTAGGATCATTACAAATAATGATAACCATGTTTTAAAAACTTATATTTAGATCGATAATACTATAATTAATCTACTATCTAAAATAAAAATATGTTTTATAAAGTTCTCTAACAAAAAAAATACATCTAAATTTGAACAAAATAAAATTAAACCTCCATATTTAAAATATATATTTTTTTATTATTATCCCTTTTCATTTATTTATTTATTTATTATTATTGGATATGATAATATATGAGACCTATAATAACAACATTTAGATGACGTAATAATATTATACTCATATTTCAATCATTGGTATTTACATTTTTTAATCAACTAAAAATTAAATAATTTTATTACATTTTTTTTCAAATTTGGTGGTTATGGGTAATTATTAAAATATTATTAACGTCAAAATTTAGTGGTTATGAGTTTAGGTTAATCTTGATAAATAAATATAAAAAATTAAATTAATAAGTTCTAACGAGCCTAATTGGATAAAAATTAAGAGTGAAATTTTTATTTATATTTGATAAAAATATTTTAAAACATGGTGGGTTAAAATAATTTAGAATAGAGAAATAATAATTTAAAATAATTTTATTTGATAGCAGCTGTATTATTTCACATTCTACCTCCATTCTACCTCCATGTCGGTTATGCTTGTGAAAACTTTTTTATTTTATATTGAAATATGATTAATATTACCGTCTTTTTTTGCTCTCCCCAAATTAATAACATTTTTTCGGAAGAAATGGTCTACTTTGTAATTATTTTTAATAAATACATGATACCTAAACATTTTCTTTTTCATAACCTCTGCAGTATTTTTTTTATTGTTATATTTTCATAATAAATGATTTTAACTATATTTTATTAATTAAAAAAAATTACTTTACTTACTTTTATCCGAAATTTTAACACGTGGTTGTTACTTAATTTTCGTTTTAATATTTTTTTTCCTAAGTTTCAATATTTATTTTTAATAAGCTTATAAAAAAAATAATAAATAAATAAATAAAGTTCAGACCTGCACCGGCCCAATAGAATAATATTTTTTTTTTTAACTACTCTCTTCACTTATTTGATATCATTTTTTTTAAGATATTAATAGGGTAATTTAACTCAACAAAATTACTCAAAATTATATATATATATATATATATATATATATATATATATATTTTATTTATTTTTTTTTTTTTTCTACTCTCATTTTCTTTATTATTGGATACTATAATTTTTGTGGTTGTGACCTAACACTATTTTGAGATACTTTTCTATCACCTCCATCTCTCCATCCTTCTACCTACTAATTTTTAATTTTCCATAACCAACTGTTTAACTGTATTTTTATTTTATTAATGAAAAGAATTTAACTCTACTTACATTTACATAAACTTTAACTATTTAATATTTGGTTATTGGTTGTTTCTTGATTCTTGGAGTTTAGGTTTCCAATATTTATTTTTTTTCATATACAAGTTAATAAAATAAATTAGTTATATTATAAAAAATAAAAAAGAATCGAGTTTAGATTTTCAATATATATATATATATTTTTTTTTTTTTGTCCAATACGTGTTGTCTGTGGCCGCATGTCGGATATCCCAATTATGCTTGTCCAAGACATGTTGTCCATAGCACATGACTATTCCAAACCCCTTTTAAAAGCTTTCATTCTAGATAGATATTTACTATTTAATGTTGTGTCGATACAGGATATATGAGACGTCACCAAAATCATGTCTATGTCCACCAAAACTAAAATGCCCCAAATGTACTATAGGAGAATACGACTAGTCGTCAATTCTTCTTACCTTGAGTTATATGTTATATAAGCCGCGATGTTTCTTTCTTTACTCCATATAACATTGTTTTCTTCCCTTCTTTCAAATTGTTCTCAAATATATGTCCTCTCACTCATATTTTCTAAAATATTTCTTGCAAACGTGACTCTAATCTTGAGCATTCACCGACGTTATCTGCGAAGTTCGAATTTCTCATGGTTAACTTGTACGCTGGATTTGAACGAATGTCGTACAATCGTTATTCTCTACTGCAAGAGTGCAATTGTGACACCTACTACTTAACTAATTCGTATCTAATAGATATATATATATTTTTTTTTTGAAAATCTAGTAACAACATTGAAGTTGTGACGTGTCATGTTCCCATTGCGCCACGTGTTTCCCTACAGCAAATAGAACACCTCAGCTACACGGCTCGGCTTGGCTCCATGCAATTCTTCAGCTAAAAAACAGCTTAGACAGCACGGTTTAGCAATTCTGACACTGACCTCCTCCATATTTTACTCTCCCAGAGTTGATTTTGACCCTAACTAAGGTAATTAAGGTCAATACGATGCTTTATATCACAATTTCGAGTTGAATTTAATTTAGAATTGTGAAATACTAACGAAAGGAATGAGATCACCTAATAGGAAATGAACTCTGGTGACACTTGGAGCAGCTTTCGAGGAATGGAAGCTAACATACTTAATTTAGGGAGAACGTTAGCTAAGGCCAACCAAGTAAGTGGTCTTACTCTATGTTAGGCTAGGTAATTGCTCGATGTATGACAACATGTGTCTAGTGGCACCGGAACGTGCCCTTTATGCTTTATGATATGACATATGATATATGATGTATGATGACACGAATGAGTTATATGATGACGTTTAATGATGTTCAATGATGAGTATGATGTGTCATGGTGACGTTGTATGATGATGACAATGCATGATGTTATTTCCTTAATATGACTTTACTTTTTCTTATTAAATTGAGAAGCATGTTGTGAATGTCATATTACTTATGACGATAGTTATGCTTAGGACACAACCTAGATAACGTTAATGATGATGATAAGATGGAAAATTAACGCATATATTACTTATAGTAATATAAGGATGAAACTAGGGTTGTGTCATAAATACGTTTTAAAGACGAGAAACTATATGAACCTCATGCATTTTTGTATGTACATAATCATCGGATACTTCCCCTTTTATGATGATGAGTACGGATGCGTACTTTACGACTACGAGGGTGATCATGTAAGCATGACACTCAGGGGTCTGCTGATTTCTGAACGCCGCACGTGTGATTCGTGTGTAGGGAAGTACTGCATATCCAATTTAGTACAGACTAGAGGCCACCACTAGAATGTTTTAATGATAGGTCCCTAGAGCATTATTGCATGTGTTTGCATCTTTTCACGACCCCTATATGTGGGGTCACTTACTGAGTATTCTTTGAAATACTCAAGCCGTGTGCTACATCATTTTTCAGGTAAAGGCAAGGTGCCCTTGTACAGTTGACGATGACATCGCAAATCAGAGACCATGACACTTGCATAGGCTAGTAGCATATTTAATTTCCTAGACTTAGTTTAGACTTTAGAATAGGTTGTTATGCATTTCATGATTTAAATTAATTCCATTATCGTTTTCAATTTCATTTCTAAATTATGTTTTGAACACGGAAGACCACGACAGTGTTTTCAGACACTAAATTATGTTTACTCTGAATTTTATGATTTTAACGATGATGTTAAAAGTTATATTCCACGTATGAACTTATGCTAAGATGACGGTAACGACTTTAGGTAACTGAAATCTAGGGTATTACAAATAATGATAACCATATTTTAAAAACTTATATTTAGATCGATAATGCTAAAATTAATCTACTATCTAAAATAAAAATATGCTTTATATAATTTCTTTAACAAAAAAAAAATACATCTAAATTTGAAGAAAATAAAATTGAAAATATTTTTTTTTAGGTCTAATATATTATATTTACATTTCAATGTAATTCGTATTTACATTAAATCAACTAACAATTAAATAATTTTATGACATTTCTTTTCAAAATTCGTGGTTACGAGGTAATTATTAAAATACTATTAGCTTTTATACCACTGTTATTAGTTATTCCTTAGATTAATCTTGATAAATAAAAATAAATTTAAATTAATAAGTTCTAACTATGTCTAATTTAGTTATCGTGGATAAAAATGAAGAGTGAAATATCTTGATAGAATTGGACAATTTTCAAATAGATTATATTTGATAAAAATATTTTAAAACATGGTGAATAAAGATAATTGCAATTCTTCAATATTTGGAGATAGAACAGAGAAATAATAATTTTAAATAATTTTATTTAATGGCAGCAGTATTATTTAAAAACTTATTATTTCGCATTCTACCTGTATGTTGATTATGGTTGACTATGTGTAAATTTTTTTTTATTTTTACGTTGAAATATGATCAATATTACAGTCTATTCTAATTTTTTCTCACCAAATTAATATCGGTATACTTTCTAATTTTTTTAACAAATACATGGTGACTAAACATTTTCTTTTTCATAACCTCTAAAAACAGTATTTTTTATTATTATATTTTCATAATGAATGATTTAAACCATATTTTATTAATTAAAAAAAAATTATTTACCTACGGAAATTTTAACATGTTACTTAATTTCCGATAGGTTTCAATATTTTTTTTTCTAGGTTTCAATATTTATTTTAAATAGGCTTTAATTTATTTTTGATTAGTTATATTATAAAGAAAATAATAATAAATAAAGTTCAGACCCGCACCGGCCCAATAGAATAATATTTTTTTTACCTCTCTCTTCCCTTATTTGATATTATATTTTTTCACAACCAATATATTAATATGGTAATTTAACTAAACAAAATTACTCAAAATTAAATAAAAAATAATAGATTTTTTTCTACTCTATCTTTTTTATTATTTTTATTATTGGATACTATAATTTTTTTGTCGTGACCTAACACTATTTTGAGTTACTTTCCCATCACCTCCATCTCTCCATCCTCCTACCTATTAATTTTTAATTTTCCATAACCAATATTTTTATTTTATTAATTAAAAGAATTTAACTTTATTTACATTTAATTTACTAGAAACTTTTACCTATTAATTTTTAATTTTCCATAATTATATTTACCATAACCAATATTTTTATTTTATTAATTAAATGAATTTAACTTTACTTACATTTACTAAAAACTTTTAAGTATTTAGTATTTGGTTATTGGTTGTTGGTTGATTTTTGGAGTTTTTTTTTTTCATATACAAGCATTAATAAAATAAATAAGTTATATTATAAAAAAAAATTCGAGTTTAGATTTTCAATATATATTTTTTTGTATGCAAGCGCTACGATTAATAAAATAAATAAGTTATATTATATAAAAAAAAATTCGAGTTTAGATTTTTTTTTTTTTTTTTTAAGTTTTAATCTTGATCATGTAACGCTACAAAAAATGTCAATGACAAAATTGACATTTTACCCCTCAGCACATTATAAGGGTATTGAGGATTCTGGACAGAATACGTGAAAAAGAGAAAAGTACGAGAAAGAAAGTTGAGAGAAAACTTGAGAGGGAAAAGTAAATCGTCGGAGTCCTCATCGGAGAATCACCAACGAAATTCATCATCTACCGAGATTTACACTCTAAAGCTTCTTCTTTGAGAGAAGAAAAACTCATGTTGTTGAGGTTCCTTCTTCCGTCAAGATCCGAGAGAAATTCGTAAAATAAGACTTCGAACATTACTCTTCAGATCTGCTACCGTTAATAAAATAAATAAGTTATATTATTAAAAAAAATTGAGTTTAAATTCGAACTAGACCACATACAAATTTTTTACCGTGGGACGTATTGAAATTTTGTTTGGTATAATAATGTTAGTAGCTCCATTGTTTAAAATATATAGTTACATTTTTTTATATACATTATAACACAAAGAATATTATTATATTCATATATATAAAAGCTAAAAATTTTATTGCAATAAAATATAATAAACTATGATATAAGATTAACCACGGATCAAACATATTTTAATATCACTAAAATATCATTAAAAAAAAAAAAAGTAAAACTTGATTCATATGATGCTGTGAATATAAGGTTTATATATAAAAAAATATGAAATATAACCCGTAAGTTTGAGTTACAAAAAAAAAATTGTTTAAAATTTAATCATTATTGATTTAAACAAGTTTAGCAAGAGTCAATAACTAGATTACTTTTTTTCTTAAAAGTTTAGGACTTCAATAAAAAAAAAGTTGAGATTTGTTTGATTTCTGTCTGTAAATATTTTCACAACAAACATAGATAATTGAAAATAAGGTTTTCCTTATTTAAAAGCTCTCACTTCAAGTTGTCATTTTTGTTTCTTTTATTTGTTTCAATATATTTGGATCGTGGGTCATATCCAACATTTAGTATAGAGCTCTTAAGATGTCGAAACAAATGTCGTCACCATATAAAGTCGCCGAAGAGATGTGACAATGATAAGGAGCGGAAGGAAAGGGAGTGTAACGCTCCAGTACCCATTACTCACGAAAAGTAACTACGCAACATGGTTGATAAAGATGTGTGTTAACTTACATAGGGAGTGTGGAACGCCATTGAACATGGTGATCAAATGAGGAGAGTAAGGACAGGATGGCTCTTGCCACCATCTATCAAGCGGTCTCGAAGGACGTCCTTCTCATGTTGGAAGAGAAGGACTCGGCAAAGGTAGCGTGGGAGACGCTGCAAACAATGAATGCGGGTGTGGAACGTGTCAAGGAAGCAAAGGTGCTAACCTTGAAGAGTGAGTTTGAGGCTATCTGCATGAAGTACGGTGAGTCAATAGACGACTTTTTTCATGAAGTTGACAACGATTGTCAGCGGCATTCGTTCATTATACAATGTGGTGGAGGAGAGATTTCATGACTACGAAGACAAAGAGGAGGAGAAATACCTCTTACTCACACACGAGGAGTGACTCATTCACATGGACAAAAAAGAAATAAGCAGATGACTCTTCTTTTTCAAGTACGAGGGGAAGTGGCAGCCATAACAAAGAAAACAAAGGTCGTGGACGTGGTCATGAACGTGGCTGCAAACGTGGTGGCAGAGGAGGTCGTGACAATACCTCACAAACCCATGAAAATGCAAACCCTTAAAGGATAAGAGTATGATCAAGTATTACTCGTATGGAAAATACGGGCATTATGCGAAAGAGTGCCGCAACAAGGAGCGCAATGAGGAGGCAAACCTCATGTTCTTGGAGGATGAAGAGCCCACATTGATGTTGGCCGAGGAAATATCCAACCGGTTGATACTCAATAAAGAGAAGATTATGGCGAACCCTTTGATACGAGGAGAAACTTAGTGGAGATCAGCATGTGGTACCTAGACAACGGAGTGAGTAACCACATGACCGAAGATCGAGAAAAGTTAAAGAAACTTGATGAAAAGTTTATTGGAAACATGAAGATTTGCCATAGATCAATTGTACCGTACAACTCAAATATCTATCTTATTTAGACAAAAAAAATTATTTACAAGCACAGATCAACCATTCTTTATAAAAGTCCATTTTCTCTACTCTCTTCTCAAATTAAACTAGAAGAATAATATTTTCTTTCTTATCTTATCTTTGTATCGTGTCATTTTCATTACTATTGGATACTATCAATTTTTTAACCAATACATGTACCTAACAACATTTTCAACCTCATTTTTTTATTATTATTATATTTTCCTTAATAAATGATTTAAACTATATTTTATTAATTAAAGGAATTTTATTTTACTTACATTTATCTGCTTTTCAATAATTCTGGTACCCAATTTAATTTTAGATTAGATTTTTAACATTTTTTTTCTAAATTTTAATTTTGATAAGTTATATTATAAACAAAATTTAGAAAAACAATTAATTTTATATATAAGTTCTTAAAAAACAGACTGGTCGCAATAAAATTTCTCAATTTCTCAATTTCTCCCCGAATTTAACCAAAAAAAATAATATTCTTATTTCTTCTCCCTTTACTTATTATTGGATGATATAATTTTTATTAATTATTATATTTTTCACAACCAATTTAAACTATATTTTAATTTTATTAATCAAGAGAATTTTACTCTACTTACCTTTGTTAGAAATTTTAGCTCTTCGATCACTCTAGTAACAGCAGCTGGGATTGTTACTTGATTTTTGATTTTCGAGCTTAAGTTTTCAATATTTTTTTCAGTAAACTTTAATTTTAATTAAATTGTTATATTATAAAAAAAAATTAGACAAACAATTAATTTTATATATGAGCTCTTGAGAAATTGCAGAAAGGCAAGACCCGGCCAATATCGTAATTGAACTAAACCAAATTAAATGTGTTCCTGGTTTGAAAAAAAAAAAAAAATTCTACTTTCTCTCAAAATTAAATAAAAAATAATACTATAATTTTAGTTATCCCATTATTGTTACCTGATTTTCGAGTTTAGGTTTCCAATATTTCCTTTTTCATATACTTAATCAAACCTAATAAAATAAATAAGTTATATTATAAAAAAAAAAATATTAGTTTAGATTTTCAATATTTATTTATTTTTTTTTTATTATTATTATTATTATTATTTTATTTATTTTTTTTGGTTGTATGTTTTGATCTTGATCCAGAGCTACCTTAATAAAATTAGATTATTTTAAAAAAAAATTGAGTTTAAGTTTTCAATATTTTAATCTTGATAAAGTTAATAAAATAAATAAGTTATATTAAAAGAAATTGAGTTTAAGCTTGGGACCTAGACCACATACCAATTTTGTGTCGTTGAACCTATTGAAACTATTATTTTTGGTAAAACAATAATGTTAGTAGCTATGTTGTTTGAAATATATATAGTTATGTATCATTTTTTACATACATTATAATATAAAGAATATTATCATGTATATATTGTTAAAATATCATAACTAGCCCAATAAGGTTAAGTTCGGTTAAGCCCAACCATTATCTTAGTGACTATGTTTATGAAAAAATGATTTAGGATTTTATGAATAAATTTAAGAAAATAATTTAGATATTTTAAGAAAAAAACCTAGAAATTTTAGGAATAGATTAACTATAAATACCCTCCACTTTACTTAGTTCATCATCCCAAGAGATCTCAACAATACAAAGTAGTAGTTTGTTTTGTAAATCTCTTCTCGATTGGTCTTAACAAATGCGAGTGTTTTCCACAGAGAGTTGTGTTCAATAATCTGGTATCAGAGCGAGCTTAGTGTAGGTTATCAGATCTCTTGAAATTCTTAGTATGCTTTATTGTTGCATCTCTGTCTTATCTTTCACATCAGAAACGATTTCTTGATATTAGTAATGAGTGAATTTCTTTTGTGTCGTGAGTAGTCTGTGACTCTACAAGTCTTGTGTCAAAAGAGCTTGTTTGGTATTACTGAGTTATAGTCAACACTGGAGAAATCAAGAAACTCAACAGCAACAACTACAACATGTAGGCAACATGCATAATGTCTTATTTACAAGGACATGATCTTTAGGAGATCGTTTGCAAGTGCAAAACTACACCGCCAGAGGATGATTCTAACGGCGCCTTGCGCAAATGGAGAATCAAAGCAGGCAAAACAATGTTTGCCTTGAAGACCACAATCGGAGAAGAGATGTTAGAGCATATTTGGGATGACAAGACACCGAAAGAAGCATGAGACACGTTCGTGATGTTGTTTTCAAAGAAGAACGATACGAGTCTACAACTTCTAGAGAATGAGTTGTTGTCAATTTCACAACGTGACATGACGATTGCTCAGTACTTCCACAAGGTCAAGTCGATCTATCGGGAGATTACTGAACTAGACCCAAAGACCGCAATTGGAGAAAATCGAATGAAGAGGATCATAATCCACGGATTGCGACCAGAATATCGAAGCTTCATTATTGCTGTACAAGGATGACCCACTCAACCATCACTTATAGAGTTCGAAAATTTGTTAGCCAACCAAGAAGCCATGGCTAAACAAATGGGAGGACATCACATTGAAGGGTGAAGAAGAAGCAGTCTACACAAATGAAAGTCAGAGCAATAATAGGCCGTCTATCAAATGTAGATACAATGGTGACAAAAGGAGAAGCCACCAAGAAACTGCACAAACTGGAAAAACTCAAAAGAATGACGACCAAAGTTCTCAAGGGAAAAGATTTGAGGGCATTTGCTACAAATGCGGGAGGAAGGACCACATATCTAGAGATTGTTGGTCCAAGAAAAAATATGTCGAAAGCAATGTAGCACTCCAACATGGAGATGGAGGAGGAATGGGATGCAAAGGTACTGTATACCATAGAAGAAGATGAGCTAGCACTCATGGCGATGATGGGAGACCATATCGATTATGAAAATGATTGGATCATTGATTCAGGATACTCAAACCACATGATTGACGATCAAAGTGGTGCAATAGAAGAGGGGTGGCTCTCAAAGAAGGAAGTATTACCAGGCCTTGAGCAAATTGAAGAAATTCTTCTGACGAGAGAGCAAACTAAAGAAATTCTTCCACAGAAGACGGGGGAGCAAACTGTACACATTTTCTTAAGTGTTGATGTGCCTGAAGATTCAAGTGACACTAGTGTTGGTGAACAAGAAGTGACTCAACCAAGCGAACCTAGTGCAAATGAAATGATACCTCAACAACTCAAATGGTCATAAAGAATCCAGAAGAAAAATCTAAAGTATGTCGAAATAGCTATTATAGAGGACGAAATTAAAGTGCTAGAGACGTAGGAAAGCATCACAAAATACGACTTGGCAGCAGACAATGGAGGAAGAAATTATAGCCCTGAAGCAAAATCAAACTTGGGAACTAGTACCAAGATCAGAAGATGTCAAATTCATCTCTTGCAAGTGAGCTTACGAAATAATGTGTCTCTCAGATGGATCAATCGAAAGATACAAGACTCAATATGTAGCTCGAGGGTTCTCTCAAGAATATAGACTAGACTATGATGAAACGTTTAGTCCAGTGGCGAACTATCATATAGATTCCTCTGGTACTTGTGGTAAATAAAAATTGAAAATTATGGCAAATGGATATGAAGAATGATTTCCTGAATGGTGAGTTAAACAGAGAGTTCTACATGGACCAACCAAAGAAATTCGAAAATGAAGTTGAAGTCATTAGTCAATATATGCAAAGTTCGAAGAAGCCTCATTTGGACGCAGCTCGACGGACCTTGAGATATGTCAAAGGTACAATCAATCACGATCGTTTGTACAAAAGAAGCGAAGACTGCAAGCTAGTTGGATATAGTTATGTCAACTATGCAAGAGACCACGATACCTGAAGATCAATCATTGGGTATGTGTTCTGAAGGGAATGATCTTTTCATCCACGTAGCGAAAGCATTGGGAACCGTTTTGATTTTTATTATGAATTAAAACAAAAGCAATAAATACAAAAGTAAAAACTCTACCTTTGTAGAAACCCTAGCTTGCAAGTCCTTGAAGTTTTCCAACCGTGCAAAAGCTCTTCAACATTCCACAAGATCTTCCTTGCCATGACTCGAACACAAGGTTAAAGCTTGTGGGAGCCTCTTGAAAGAAAATCTCTAAAAGATTGGAGAGGAATAGTTTCAAGAATTCGCTGGAGATGTAATTTCATTCTCTAAAGAATATGAGAGAGATTGATGTATATTTGGCTCAACCCAAAGGTCCTATTTATAGGGGCTTTTAGAGAATATTTGTCAAATAATATATTTGCATATTTGATATATTAGGATATTATACTTTATACTTATACCAATCATATTTAGATATTATAAGATATCCTAATATATATTTAACTCATTGAATCTCATTCAAATTTTAAATATATTTTTATTTAATCAATACATTAATGGATTAAATACTTAATTGTATCAAATAGAATAAATATATTTTTTTCTTTAATATATCTAATATATTAAATATTAATTTCCAACATTCTAATTAAATATATTATCTCTATTTATTTAATATATCTAATATATTAAATATCAATTTGAACACTTCAAATTTTCTTTCAAATAAATTGAATCGGTTACTATGAACTAGCAAGGGAACCTTATGAACCTATAAATTATAAGCTCCAACGATACAAAATTAATTAATTAAACTTTTTTATTAATCAACTTTCGTTTAATTAATCAATTTTCATTTATTAACTATACGTCACTCCACTATAGACCTAGAGTTGCACTCTTATACACTGTAGGACGAGTTATGTCCATTGATATAATAATTACAAGCAAGTCGATCCTTCACGAGTTGTTCATAATTACAGCTAGGTCAAAAGTCCGTTTTACCCCTGTAATTACATCTTTCACCTTAAGTGCCAATAATTCTCTAATGAATAATTTTATGATCCAATCATAAATCAAGTCCCTCTCGGGCCAATGAGAGGGTGGGGCCCCATTGTTCAAGTCCCGAAATCAATACTTAAGAGAACAACTCATCTATTTTCCTTATATGGAAAGGAGTGAATTTCAACTCCCTATTTGGTCAAGTCCCAAAATGGTAGGCATATTGAATTGGCCAAAAGAGTCATTCTCACTCAAGTAAATTAAAGGACAAGCCCTCACATGCAGGAGTTCATAACTCACTCAAGATTAAGATCGAGTCGCTTATGATCAACATGTGAAATATTAATCTTCTCAATTAACGGATTTATAAAGAGAGATCAAATATTTCTTGGTCTAGTCTTATACAAACTCATTGTATAGGATACCCCTACTTACATGTCTCCACATGAACGATTTAGATCAAATCATTTGTAACGATTACAAAGTGGGTCATATCAATAGTGTTACCAGGATAAGGCACCCAACCTTATCCATATACTATAGACTTTAAGATCAACCACATACTGTTTAAGATCACATTAATAACCTTGGATTTTCATACCATAGATAACAATTAAATTACAAATAAAATAATAAAAATTATTGTTAAAAACTAAATAATTAATTACGAGGCTTTAATGCATAAATCCCAATATGTTCAAGCTTGGTTCGAGAATAATTTCTTAGTGCAACAAAAGACAACCAACTATATCATTGTCAACTAGAGAAAGAGAGTAGCGGCAGGAGCAGCTCAGGAATATACATGGCTGAAAATGATTTAGGATTTAAAAAGCGACTTTGATGTTTAAATAATTCAAAATGTATTTAAATGCAACTTCTAACCAGGTAAGACAAAGCGGGCTCTAAGTAACCTCTTTCGAAAGAGAAATTAAAACCGAGGATGCAAACAAAACCTCTAAACTATATTTTCTCCACACAATTATAAAGGGTGTTTCATTCTCCTAGTTCTCCTCCCCAATCGATGTGGAACTCTCACATTTCACCTCCCTCTCGGGGCCCAGCATCCTCGCTCGCATTTGTACTCCTTGCGCTTTCTCTTTCGAGCTTCCCCTCAAGGCTTTAAAACGCGCGTTTGCTAGGGGAAGATTTCCACACCTTTGTTAAAGGGTGTTTCGTTCTCCTCCCCAATCGATGTGGGACATCACAATCTACCTCTTTTAAGGCCCGGCGTCCTCACTAGCACTCGTTACTTTCTCCGACCGATGTGGGACCCCTACCAAATCCACCCCTTCGAGGAACAGTCTTCTTGCTTGACATTGCCCGGTGTCGGACTTTGATACTATTTGTAATTCATTACCGTGATTAAAAAAATATTAAATCTTTTAAAATCTTTTCTCTTCACTCACTCGTAACTACAAAATCATAAATTTCGTAACATTTGTCCCATTAGAAAATATCCCATAGGACATATTTCCCCACAAGCATCATTTTTTTTAAATGCAAATTAAAAAAGAGTACCATAAAGTCTTACAAAATAGCGTACCATTATGGATTGGAAGAAAATGACAGCCTACAACAACTTTTTGGATATCATAATAATTATCCCATCAATTTCAACACAGCTCACACGTCTCATGATTTTCCTCCCTATGTCGGTTTGACTCACACAATAAGTGACCTCACGCAACGTGAATGAAACCTATCATTTAAAATCATATTCTCTTAGGTGGTTTCTAGTCCGGACAAATTTGGATGTGTAATAATTCTCTACACACTACTTACACGTGCGAGCGTGGGCCCACCAGACGGGCTCGCACACCCCCTAGGCCTGTTCGTCGAGCTAGTTTCTCTGGGCTGTAGTCGAATGCCCAGAAATACAACCACCGTCATGCACCATGTCAAAGAACCTCAGAGTCACTCATAACTACCACATTGAAACTTAGATAAAATTTTTGAAACATTGTCTTTCTTGGCTCCTATACTTGAGAGAAGCTTTGTTTCCTCAAGTGTACCCCTTGTCATTCTTACCTTCTTCAGTTCCTTATATTCAACAAATAGCTGCATGGTCGGATCATATCCTCTTATGAAAACTAATACGTTCAATAGAAAACGCCAAGGTGTCAATACTAATGCTAGAAAACCTTAAATACTTCATTCAACCTTAATTCCCAACTTTCCCACTTCCCTCAAGGTGATTTACCCTTTAGGTACCTAATTGTGTAGCGAAGACTTTGGTCGGGAGTTTTGAGCTATTGTCCCTTAGACACTCCTCGGAGAGACATGTGGGGTATTATGCTAATTGAACAACTCAATTCTAACCTATGTCTGGGGCTTCATGTGTTCTCTATGACATAGTCTAATACTTGCATCCAAGGCTTCATACATTCCCTATGATACAATATGCGTACCTATGTTCAAGACTTCATGCGTTCTCTGCGACATTGTCTGAGTACCATCATACATCATATAATTCTTCAAACTCTAACTATAAGGTCACTTGGTTTGCCTAGGCCGAAACTACTACGACTCCTTAATGTCAGCTTAATGTTGTTCTCTGAAATTTAATTCTAGCTAAGTAATCCCACAATTATAAATTAGAATTCTTCTATGGGAATTAACTCACCTCGTTCTCAAATAATTTAAACCAGCTAAAACTAACCTACCTAAAAGGTAGTCATACTAACCTTAATCGTTTCCAAAGAGTTAAAACTAGTAGGAAAGGGTTCAACCGTATCAGACCTAAGCCAACCAACTGAAATGTTGAACTGAAGGCGTCAGAGAGTGTATTCTCCGACTGAGTTCGAACCATTCAAATAGGATGAAAGGAGCAATATATACGATGTGGGACAACTTTTATTTTGTTTTCCTTCTGTCTTTTTGTTATCTTTCTAATTTTAGGTTATTACATCATATACATCTAAAGTAACTTTTTGTCATCAAAATGTCTCCATCTTCGAATTACTTGGAGTACTTCTCCATCATCCCTTTCTTTTATTCTCACATAGTTTATTCTACTTGATGGTTTTGTAAAGACCATTTTCCTAGTAAAGAAGACTTTTACTTCTCGGGCTGAATTTCTTATTGGTCTTTTCTCGTAACTTATGTCATAGTTTATCTGTAAGGACACGTAATCTACAACGTGAGTCAGGTCATCCAAGTATTTGCAAAGCATGGACACGTGAAATACGGTATGAACCACGAAGAGAGATGGTGGTAGGACTAATTTGTATGTCACTGATTCGATCAATCTATAATGTCGAAGGGTCTGATAAAGCATGAGTTCAGCTTCCCCTTTCATCCGATCATTAAGACGCTCTCATTGGAACACCTTTAAGAATTTCTTGTTGGCTGCCTCAAATTCTAAGTTTCTGCGCCTCACGTCGGTGTAATTATTCTATCTACTCTAAGTCGTCCACATTCTATCCTTAATCTCTTGTGCCTCACTGGTGACTTGGACTAATTCTAGTACCAATAGTTCACATTTGCCTACTTTGTCCAAGCACACCAGGGCCTTCATTGTTTCAATATCAAGTTTCGAAAAGTATCACACCAATGATTGTCTAATTTGTGGCTGTAAATGATTTTCGTAAGATCTAACTTGAAATCCCAACTGCTTACGAAATTAAGGCATTGCTGCTACTGTTAACACTAACATCACACAGTCACGTCTATTCTCCAAGACTGAGATTTTAGCCGAAGTAACCTATGTAAATTTATGGGTGCAACTATCCACCCCTACTTGAATGCTAGTGTGACCTTTCACTATCTTAAGTAAACCTAGAAGGAGGTCCATGATATAACCTCTCAAGCTGCTGAACCTTTTAGTACCCCTCCACTCAAATTCACTAACCAGTGGTCTGGACATATCCTTTAACAACTTTTCACCTGATCTACCACCTTGAAGAACTTAACCAACCTGGGATTCACTCACTGTGCATCAATAATTTAGTGTAAAATCCAAATTAAGGATGAGTAAAAAAATCTCATGTTCCTTCTGTAAATATGAGGTAGAATGCTTACTTTTTTTTTAGTTGCCTTAGTACTCTGACTAGTTATTTCTTCGTAACATCATTAAAACTTTACTAACCTTCATAGATCCTCCGGCACATCTTTATACCATGGTTGAGGCCAACAAAATTCCTAAACTTCCAAGAGCTCTTCTCACATACTCATTGTAAGTGCGAGTTGTGCTCACATGAATTGACTAAGTTAAACTCGAAACATTTGAACAAACCTTCTACATTGTCAAAGCGAGGGAACTTACAACTTAATATCTCCAAACAAGTCTAGACCAACTACAAATGGTTCCTCGTTTAAAATGGTTCACTAGGCTACATTCTATAACATTCAATGTCTAAAGGAAATGTTTTTGTTCAACAAAGACTCATAAGCGGAGAGCTTGACATAACGCTCACTACATAGAGATATCAAGTTGGCTTAAGAGCTCATCTTGTTATCCTTTTTATTTCTGATTAGCCTCCTATAATCGATGTGAACACTATTATAAAACAAATCTAGAAACCTCCATGAATATCTTATTCATGGATATTACTTAAGCTAGGGGAAATTAGTGAACCCAACCACAACACTATAATTCACACAACTATGTCGAACTCGCCCTTCTTGGTTCATATGCTTGACCCTTGTTTCTACATAAGTGCATGTTTTTCTAAACAAGCTTTTAATGTTCAATATATCGTCGCGTGGGCCAATTCTTTCCTCTTAATGACCAGAGCTACTGTGCTCTCTGAAAAAATGCTAAGTAGTGTGAAGTATTGACTTAGTAGCTCGCATCTCTATGGCTCGGTCTACCTCAACTCTGCCAAATTGCCATGTCCATAATCTTAAGAATTGCAACTAGATCACGAATTGATTAGTCTTTATGTATTACTTTATCTTTCAAGTCACACACTCCAAACCTTGCTAAGGTGTCCAATCATTGACCAGTTTACCCATACACAATCAATTTATACATACATTTTTAAAATTTTTATTATTATTTTATTAATAAATTATTATAAATTTATAAGATTGATAAGTATACCTCATTCAATATAATTTACTTCTTCATATAAAATATTTAGTTTTTAAAATATAAATTTGCGCTAAATATTTAGAATTAAAATTTTAAATAATTTTATTAAAATTATTTGTTTGTTGATAATTATCCAGATTTATTATAAAATAAATTTAAAATCCTAAAATTGAAGGTATATGAATCAAAATTAAATTAGATAAAATTATTTTAATAATCTAATTTAATAAAAATAAAATAATTAATCACAATTAATTATCTAAAATTTTGATAGTATCTTAAACAAAAAACGGAAGAAGAATGGAGAGGAGAGAGATCATGAGACCAAACAAACTAATTTCTAAATTTAGGCGGCACTCTCCGCTGCCGCAGTCTCCGGCTTCCGACGAAATCGCCGCCCCCCTCTCCCCTCTCCGAGCAATCACAGTGGATCCAGCCCCCAACCCGCGTCGTTGATGAGATCGCGCCGCCGCCGCGCATTTTTCAGATTCTCGAGGTTTTATTTTTTGTTTTGTTGGGTTATGTTGGTTTATTTTCTTCCACGCAGAAAATTATGAACAATTTTCTTGTTTTTTGTTGATTTCTTCTTCATTCAATGTTCAACTAGTCTAAATGAAAACATAAAACTAAGAATGTATACATCACAAATTAGTACCAAGAAAAAAAAAACAAAAAACAGATTGAATCAATCAATAAAAAGGGACAGTAAAACATGGAATCAATAATAGAGAGGAAATTTTGTTTAAGAAAAATGCGTTTAAGAAAAAATGGCTAGGAACCATGACACTCCACCCTAGTATGATACTGTTCACTTCCAAGATGTATTTCTTACTTATAAACGAATGTTATTCTCTTACTTAGCCAACGTGGGACTTTTTTCCCAATAATCTTCCCCTCAAACAAAATACACCATAGAGCCACTCCTTAGGCCTATAGAGCCCTCAAACAACCTCCCTTTAATCGAGACTTAACTCTCTTTGGAGCTCTCGAACAAAGTACACCCATTTGTTCAACACTTGAGTCACTTTTGACTACACCTTTGAGACTAGACTCAACTTTTTTTGTTTGACATTTAAGGATTCTATTAACATAGCTAAGTTAAGGATATGACTCTGATACCATGTTAGGAACCACGGCATCGACAATGGTATGATATTGTGCACTTTGAGTATAAGTTCTCATGGTTTTGCTTTTGGTTTTCCCAAAAGGCCTCATACCAATGTAGATGTATTCCATACTTATAAACCCATGATCATCCCCTTAATTAGTCAGTGTCAGACTCCTTCCTGACAATCCTCAACATGCTACATTTTCGACTATATACGTAGATGAATTGCTGCAGGGAGTCATTTAATTTTCATATGAACTGCTGTAGAATTGTTAAATGTTCGATTAAATTCCTCTTAGAACGTTGCATTATATCATTATTTTGTGAAATGGTGTTGGCATTAACAAGAGTGATGAAATGCACTTTTGAATGTCAATTTGCATTGCATCATTATTTTACTGTTTATTGTTTGAAATTATTCATGGACTGTTCTTTGTCTTCTCTTTTCAGAATTCCTGCATTCATGTATAAGAATCAGATTCAGCACTTGTTAGAGTTTTGATTGAAAGCTATGCCGCACCGAACACGACCTATGACTGCACTTCTTGTATTTACTGGGCTCAATGTTGTGCTAGTATCAACCATCACTCCAGTCTATGATTTCATATGCTTTCATCCATATTGGGAAAGAAGGGTATTTTCCAAAATCACTTGCAAGTTATTTGCATTGTTTTTTTGCTCGTGTATACAAGCTTGTTATACTTATGATAAATATGCATTGTTCTGTGTTTGGTGGCTATTCTCATTGCCATAGTTACTCTGTTTAGCCTTAAAAGTTGCAATGGAGAGGGATTGTTTAGTTTCTAGTTGAGAGATCTGGTGGAGGCTATCACTTGTTAGAGAATGTTATAGCTGTGGGACTGGATTTTTAATCTGAATATGTACGGTTGAGCACTCGGAGAGGGGGGGGGGGGGGGA
>NW_019268609.1:149629-170374 GCF_002738365.1 Cucurbita moschata | reverse complement strand
GGGGGGGGGGGGGGGGGGGGGGGGGAATATTTTGAGGAAACTTGAAGAACAATTATGCCCCACAATCCCACATTGGTTGGGGAGGAGAACGAAACACCCTTTGTAAAGGTGTGGAAACCTTCCCTTAGCAGACGCGTTTTAAAAACCTTGAGGGGAAGCCCGACGCCGGGCCATGTGCAAGTGAGGAGGTTGTTCCCCGAAACGGGGTAGACACGAGGCGGTGTGTTAGTAAAGACGTTGGGCCCCGAAGGGGGTGGATTTAGTGAGGTCCCACATCGATTGGAGAAAGGAACGAGTGCCAGCGAGGACGCTGGGCCCTGAAGGGGGATGGGTTGTGAGATCCCACAATCCCACATTGGTTGGGGAGGAGAATGAAACACCCTTTATAAGGGTGTAGAAACCTTCCCCTAGCAGACGTATTTTAAAAACCTTGAGGGGAAGCCCGAAAGGGAAAGCTCAAAAAGGACAATATGTGCTAGCGGTGGGCTTGGACCGTTACACATATTGTGAGATCCCACATCAATTGGGAAGAAGAACGATTGTGAGATCCCATATCAATTGGGAAGAAGAACGATTGTGAGATCCCATATTGGTTGCAGGGAAAAACGAAGCATTTTTTATAAGGGTGTGGAAACCTCTCCGTAGCAGACGTATTTTAAGTTGATAGGGCCATTGTGTTGCATTTTTTATAAAAGAACAACGAAGGATCTTGATCATACTCTTTTAGTTTTGTGGGTAGGTCATGTTTTACCTTTCCTGAGGTTGAAGATTTGGTCTCCTACTTCATTTGTTGAACTCAAAAACAAAAAATAAGATTCATCAAGGAACATTAAAGGCATTAAATTAAAGATGTAGGCTGCTTGAATTAAAGAGAGAGATTAAGATTATAGGCTTTAATGGACAGACTACTGTTAATACCCAATAGTAGGAGTTGGACCAACAAAATCTTTTTAAGAGGAATAAGAGGAAGATGGAGGAGGAACGTGAATCAGTATCGAAGAAGGGAACATTTTCCTTTATAGTTAATATCGAGCCATAGTAAGGAGGGATAACATTGAAGAAGGGAACATTTTCCACCGCTCGATGTCTGGCTTAGATACTATTTGTAACAACCCAAGCCCACCACTAAAAGATATTGTCCTCTTTGGACTTTCCCTTCCGGGCTTCCCCTCAAGGTTTTAAAACGCGTCAACTAAGGAGAGATTTCCACATTCTTATAAGAAATACTTCATTCCCCTCTCCAACCGATGTGGGATCTCACGGATCTCCTTCCGCTTGTTCTTATTTTTCGTGAAAATGAACTAGTACTCATCAAGAACATACTGAAAGGAAAACAAGAAAGAGTGGCAATGCAATCATGCTTTTATCTAACTTATTGCTATAAAACAACGTAAAACTGTCCTGAAAACAGTATTCTTTCTGGATTTCTTTGTGTTCTAACCATCCTGTTTCTTCCAACATTCCTGAGTATGTAAGTAAGCTGGCTTTGCTGCTATTTTGTATTACACTTACCTAGCCATCTGCTTAGACAGCACGTTCATGAGTTTTTTGCTTGACATCCACAAACATGTTTATAACAAGAACATTTATTATTGTCAGATCAAAACTTCAAAAAAAGACATCTCTGTTATTTTGTGATAGATGTTCTTATATTCTGGCTGCAGAGAGAACAGTGTCGACAGCAACTCGAAGCTGCGATCGGGAAGAGCATTTAGCATACAGACGAGCATCTGCATTGCATCTAAGTTCCCCATACTGTGATCTTTGTAGGTGAGATTTTCTCTTATCCTTTCAATCATTCAAGAAATGAAGATAAGAATGGGATAAGAAAGCCCTTTGGTTGCCAACTGCAGGATTTATTGTCCACTGATTGCAGAATTGGACCATTAGATTCACAAGCTGTCATGATTGATATGTCATAATCAAACTACCTTCTCGTCTACACCATTTTGATTTTGTTAATATCTGCTTTGCTTGAGAAGTTTGCTCATCCAATGATATTGATAGTCTACTCTAAGTTCATATGTTCTTCCACATGATCTTTTGACAAAGTGGGTCTGAGAATGATGTTTTTACTAGTTGAGGTGTGTTTGCAATTATGTTGAAATGTAAGGTTATATTTGCAAATAAGGTTGCTATGTGGCTTTACGTTGCATGTCACCGCGTGATCAAAACACGAGTATTGGTTTCTTAGGTTTGAGATTGATATTTATTTGGTCCTTGAAGTTTCAAAATGAACGTTTTTAGTCCTTAGATTTCGAAACGATGCAATCCGTCTTGGGCGAAAGAGAGGATACCTTGATCGAGGAAGATCCTAGATTTTGTTCGATTTTCTTTTGCTTTTTGTTGCTGGTGGGTTAACTCTCTAACTTAGATCCGTTTGCTACTTTGTAACGTCCAAGCCCACCGTTAGTAGATATTGTACTCTTTGGGTTTTTCCTTCTAGGGTTCCTCTCAAGGTTTTTAAAATGCGTCAACTAGGGAGAGGTTTCCACACCCTTGTAAAGAATGTTTCGTTCTCCTCCCCAACCGATGTGGGATCTCACAATCCACCCTCTTTCGGGGTCCAGCGTCATAGCTAGCACTCGTTCGTTTCTCCAATCGATGTGGGGCCCCTCAATCCACCCTTGTATGGGGACCAGCATCCTTGTTGGCATACCGCCTCGTGTAGACCCCCCTTCGGGGCTCAGCCTCCTCACTGGCACACTACCCAGTGTCTGGCTCTGATACCATTTGCAACGCCCCAAACTCACCGCTACCCGATATTGTCTTCTTTGGGTTTCCCTTTCAAGCTGACTCAAAGTTTTTAAAAGGGAGAGGTTTTCACACGTTTATACAAAATGTTTCGTTCTCCTCCCCAACCGATGTGGGATATCACATACTTCCTCGTACACACCTCCCTGACTTTCTTCTTTATGTTTAACGTCGCTGACGGGGTACTAATGCTCGAGTTTCTCTTCTTCCTCCCTTTTTGGTTTCCTTTTTTTTTTTTTTTCTATTTCATTTCTCTATGTTTTTTTTTTCTTTTTCTTTTTGCAGGTTTACCGTGGTAGGACTTGCAGAAGGGCGTTATGTAGGCGTGGGTGAAGCGGGTTTGAGATTGATACTTATTTGGTCCTTGAAGTTTCAAAATGATCGGTTTTAGTCTCTAAGTTAGAAAATTTGGTTCTAAATGGTCTCTCACTTCATTTCATCGTTAGTATAGCGATGATATAGCGATGAAAATGACATGGCATTGACATATCATTTTTTATTTTTTATTTTTAATTATTGACTATTTTAATATCATGTGGCATTTTTTTTTATTAAAGTCAAAGTTTCATTTTGGACCCTCACTTATCCTTTGCCTAGCTGCTACTACTGACAACCTCCCCATTGTTGGCCATGGCAGCCTTTCAACACTAGCTTCTATGCTACAAGAGAATTTCAATGGCTATAACCAAGAACTCACAACTAACCATCACTGGTCTTCGAAAAGGAAAGGATTAGGAAGAAATTTGACCATAGTTGTTTAATGAATTGTATTCATAATAACCGATTCATATGTAAATTTCCCGACGTAGCTCTTAAGCTTTGGATGCTCGAGTTCTTCGATCTTTGGTTTAACAAATTTGAAGGTTGTATATCTAGAGAGTGTTATATTTTGACCATAGTACTAACCGCCGGAGCGAATTTGTAATTGCTTTATAACTATTGTATATTGTTTTCTTGACGTGAATTATTTTATTGTCAATTTGAGCATAATTCGGTGAATAAGACACAAATTATCGTATCAAAATTTGATAGGTTGATTCCTTGCCGTGGCAATTATGAACTATGGTAAAAGGACATTTCAAACGGTCTCTCTAAATCATACCAAAAAAAGAGTAGGGTCTCGATGGTGCTATTTGGAATCATGCTTCTCTCTAATTTTGTACGTACAAAAATTAATGTTGTTATGATACATAAATTTTAATTTTAATGTCGCACATAATTGAATTTAGGAGCGTTCGTGGGTTGAGTTAAGTTGAGTCAAGACATTTTTAGACCTAATCCAATTGTTCGGATTGTAAATTTTAAAGAATGAATTCAACCCTACTTAACTCGGTCATTCATTTTTTTGGATTGGACTGATTTAAATTGTTCATGTGGTTTATTCAAATTTCAGTGAAATGTTGGTTCGTTAAATATTTATTTATTTATTTATAAATATTTAATTGAGATTTAAATTTAAATTTAAATATATATTTTGAAAATTTACTTTTTGAACGATTAAAATATTTGTAAGACACGTGGGAGAATAAATAAGTTATGAAATTTAATAAAAATAAAGTAAATACATGTATATATAATTTGGGTCGGTCTCGTTTCGTCCCATCTAATCTTAGAACCCATGAAACCAAACTAACCCATAAAATTTTCATTTATTTTAATCCAACCTCTTATTTCAGTTAGAATGAGTCCCCGGGACCCTGAGACATTAGCTTTGCATCCCGTGTATATTTTTTGGGTCAACTCAAATCCTACGAGTTGAGTTGGATTGATCATGTTTTTTGAGTCATCGAATTTTTTGAAAACCGCTAATTAAACTATTTTACTATAAAAATATATAAGGTTGATAATTATTTGGAATGGGGTCAATTTCTGTCTAGAATTTGTTACTCGAGAAAGTCACCATGGAAAATGATTTATAACAAGAAATCAATGACAATTTTAGTATAAATATCCTTTTATGGAAGAAATTTCTTTCATTGTACAACTTGATTCCATCGACTCATATCATTCTGGTAGGAGAGTTCAAAGACGATAAAAGAGATCAGTCAGTTGGTATTCAGGTTCAAAGATGGTGGACCTCTCATATCGTTAAACGATAAAAGAAACAAAAAACAATGCATTTCACAACAGTACAGAATCAAGAACAATAAGAGTTAAATCAGTCTAAACGTACATCTCAATTGACAGATGGTACACTTGTGAAGATTCAAGCTATAACCCATATTGAGAAAGATTATCTAACCCATTTGTCATGCTCGGGTTGATTTTTTTTATTCCAAATGGTTCTCGATCTTTTTTACATAATTCTCAATTTAGTCTATTTTACCAGAGATCTCACATCGGTTAGAGAAGGGAACGAAGCATTTCTTATAAAGGTGTAAGAACCTCTGACTAACAGATACGTAACTGTTTTAACACGTGAACATGCCTCTCGAACGTTACTCAACTCATCCACGGATCGTTTTAGTTTTGTATATTGAAGACGTTTTTTTGTTCGTTGTACAACTTGTTATTTTCAAAGTCTTTTTGGTGAAGTGATGTTTGAGTTGTGCTAAGTCTCTTTTAAGCAAAGGACTTGTGGGTGGCTCCAAACATGGTGGACCTCTCATTTCCCTTTGTGCCTACCTATCTCTCTTCTAAACAAAGTCATTTACTTTTATTTTGTTAAATAAATAAACTCACAGACCCATTTAAACATAGTTCAGCGGTATTAATTCATCTAAATTAAAAGTTCAATGTTATTATTTCGAGTGTGTTTTTAGTTTACTGTTCAAATTGAGGAATTCAAATCTCTAACCTCTTGATCAAGATATTTGTGGGTTGAGTTTTTGTTCACCCAATCCAATTATTTTATTATTTTTTAATTTGATTAGTTTGAATTATTTATTTAATTTTGTTCTTAAAAATAAATGTTTGTGGGTAAAATAAAATAATAATTATTGAAATTAAATAAAAATAAGATAAAATATTAATAAATAGTTGTATCATAGCTAAAATGGTATTATTTTTTAAATTAATAAAAAAAAATTCAAACTTCTGAGTCTAAATCCACAAATTTTTTAATTATTTGAATTTAACTTATCTCAAATAAATTAATAACGCAACGTAAATCATACAAATTTGATTGGATTGTTCGAATTTTTTGAATAAAGCTTTTCGAACACCCTAATACTTTCTGTCAGCTAAACTGTTCTTACTTCCACTCTAAACCTTATAATCGCATTTTTTATGGCATCGGACTTGCGATTGTGCAGCACTCACTTTCCAATGACAAGTGAGCTAAGCCAATTCGTTCTTGCATTGCCTACGGCCAAGCGACAAGTGAGCTCGAGCCTAGCACTCACTTTCCAATGACAAGTGAGCTAAGCCAATTCGTTCTTGCATTGCCTACTGCCAAGCGACAAGTGAGCTCGAGCCTCTAACCTCAATTATAAGAGAAGGTTTTAGAAAACGAGTGCAGAGATAGATTTTTTAAAGAGACACTATATAAGCAAGAGATAAATAACAACAGCTCACCGTATATAATCTTGGGGAGGGAGATATATATATATATATATAAAAAAAATAACGTGTGGTGCACATTAAAAGTATGCAAACTCAAATGAAATGGCAACCGTTGGATGTGTTTTAAAGGTGGACATAATTTTGAAAGAGAGAGAGAGTGGGAGCAGGTATAACGGTAGCTGCCCCACCAGCCCTCCACTTGCATTTGGAAAAGTGGTTTCATTTGGTGCTATTAAGGACCACTCTATTTGCACCCCATTTTTCAAACTTACTCCTCCTTTTCACCTTCACTCGGTTTGCGTATTCGAGTAATTCGAATAGTGTTTAGGTAACCGCTCGAGTCAATTGCTAGTAGATATTGTTCGTTTTGACCTGTTACGTGTCACTGCAGTCTCACGATTCTAAAATGTGTCTACTAGAGAGAGGTTTCTGCACCCTTATAAGGAATGTTTTGTTCCCCTCACTCCAACTTACGTGTGATCCCACTGTTTACAATTCATCCCTACCCAATCCTCTATTTTCGGGTTGTTTTTTTTAATTATTTTAAACTTTTATATTAATAATGTGACACCCAAGTAAATTAGGGGTATATGAATGAACTGAGATCACATTCAAATAAGAGCAATCCTGAGGATAGGATGGTTAAAAAAGACTTAAAAAAAATTTCCTAAAATACATGTGAGTGAGGATAAAATATACTGGAATGGCTCGTGTTTGTATGTGGGGATAGATTTCGCTTTCAAGAAGCAAGGAGTAGGTAACTTGACCATGTCATAAGGGATCTAGGAGAATGTAATAACTAAAATCTCGGGTATCACTAATATCCATTACATTATTTTTCATAAAAAAGAAAAAAAGAAAAAAAAAATCTAATATGACTTTGAATATATTAATTAACGTGCAAAGTAAGAATGCACGGAACCCATATAAGTTAATAAATACGGTGTGCTAAAATTTACTAGAATAAGATTAAAATTAATAATAAATAATGAAGTCGATTTGAATCTCCAACTTAAAAAAAAATTAGTCTTACAATTAGTTAGAGAGCGAAACAAAATATTTCATGTGGAAATCTTTATTGGGCAGACGCGTTTTAAACCCATGTGGTTGACAATGATATGTAACGGGCTAAAACGGACAATATCTGCTAGCGGTGGGCTTGAGCTGTTACAAATGATGTCATAGTAAGATACACTAGGGTGTGCCAGCAACGACATTGGACCTCTAAGAGGGTGAACTATAAGATCCCACATGGGTTGGAGAAGGGAATGAAACATTCCTTATAACAGTGTGAAAACCTATCTTCGGTCTCATTTATCTAACAGAGAGAAATCTCTACTTTCTCTCTCTCTCTCTCTGGCACTTTTCGTTTAAATTAAATGAAATTTTCATTCCATTCGAAGTCGGTGTCCATCCAAATGGATATATCGACTTAAAATGCAAAATTAAAAGTTTAGTATATAAATATAGTTAAGAATGAGAAATAGAAATAGAAATAGAATAGAGAAGGTGTGTATTCTCGTGTATATTGATATCCTAAATTAGGGTACAAAAGTTCACTACTAATACCTACCAATAAAAAAAATATAAACTAATTAAATATCATAAATAAAATAAAATATACTATGAATTAAATATTTAACGATGATCGTTAATCAGAGGAGATCGGACGGTACCAAATAGTGGTCCTAATCGGATCTCACCGTACAGAATCATCTCTCTTCTTAAGCTCAAAGTTAATCTTCATCTCTGTGTCGTTTAAATCCCTGCTTAAACCCCATTGCTTAATCTTCTTTTCTCTCACTACCCGTTTCTTCTTCTTCTCTCTCCTCCATCTCCTTCTTCCCCTGTTCCCGTTTCCCCTTCTGGATTTCGCCATTTCTTAGCTCAGGAGCTGAGAAATTCGCTTTATGACAGAGGGCGGGGAAGGTCTGAGCTAGATCTTTAATGGCGAGTAGTAACCACATTAACTCCACCGCTTATGCTGGAGATGTTCTTGACTCCGCTAAGCTCGGTCTTTCCTCCTCTGCTTCTTTCAAGGCTGCTCGTAAGAAGTCTAATGTTGCTGCTCCGCCAATTTCACGTGTTGCCTCTGATGTGGATGACATTATTACTCTCTTGCACGGCTCTGATCCAGTCCGCGTCGAGCTCAATCGTCTCGAGAATGAAGTTCGAGGTCTTTTTTCTCTCCTTTCTCTGTTTTCTTTTGTTTCGAATGCTGGTGGAAATGGTTGTTGTTCGTATGAATTTGATTTAATTTTGGGATTTTTGTTTCTTTCTTTTGTTTCGTTGGGATTGAATTTGGTGTTTTTCATCCGCGGTTTGTGTTTTGTTCTTTGTTTCCAGATTTGATTTGTTTGTTGCCTTCAGATGTTGGATCGATTTTGAATTATGTTCATCTACTTTTTGGATAATTTTACTGTTCTTCTGGAAATGGAATTCTGCAATGTACATTGTTATAAAGATTGGAGCCGTGTATTTGTTGGCGTGTTAATAATAATTTCTGCATCAGTAAATTAGGTCTTTTGTATACTTATATTCTGGGTTTATCAGTTAATAGTTGAGGGAAACCACTTGATATGGTTTGAAGGGAGTTTCAATGTGTTTTGGGTTGGAGGAAGGAATTCTTTATTTTCTAGCTTAATGATAAGATCCCACATCGGTTGGGGAGGAGAACTAAGCATTCTTTGTAGGAGTGGAAATCTCTCCCTAGCAGACACATTTTAAAAACCTTGAGGGAAAGCCCAAAGAGGATAATATCTGCTAGCGGTGTGCTTCAGCCATTACAAATGAGCCAGACATCGGGCGATATGCCAGCGAAGAGGCTAAGCCCCGAAGGAGGTGGACACGAGGCGATGTGCCAGCAAGGACGCTGGGCTTCAAAGGGAGATGGATTAGGCGTCCACATCGATTGGAGAAGGAAACGAGTGCCAGTGAGGACACTGACCCCTGAAGGGAGTGGATCGTAAGATCCCACATTGGTTGGGGAGGAGAACGAAACATTCTTTAAAAGGATGTGGAAACGTGGAAACCGACGCATTTTAAAAACCTTGAGAGCAAGCCCGGGAGGAAAAGCCCAAAGAAGACAATATTTACTAGTGGGTGGTTTGGGCGTTACATGTTTCGAGGATTTTTTATTCCTGTTTTTTCCTCACCAGTTTTGGATTGAAAAAAAAAAAAAAAAAAAAAAACAAAACAAAACAATAAAACAAAAGAAACGCCAGCACTCTATTAATGAGCATAAAACGAGAAGTCAACTTCTGAGAAAAACAAAAGAATCTTTTTGGAAAGCATTCATTGGGCTAACGATCAAATTTCTTTGTGTGCTCTCCCACTGGAAGCTGTCAATCATGTAATATTTTTTAATATCAAAATTTTGCAAAGTTCCTATGGTTGCCAATTGCCATTACGCCCCGGATGGTATAGCTGGTTCCTTCTATATTTGTGCTAAAATATGTCAAACATCAATGTTGAAGGGGCCAACTCATTTCTCGTTATTTTGTTTCATGCTCAACTTTTGAACCTAACCTATTAGATTGTATTGACGGCTGTTATTTGTCAGTCTCCCAATTTTACGTTTTGAGTATGGGTTATAGCTTATTCACTGGCGGCGTGTTGACCCCTACGCCTAGGGAGCTTGAAATTGAACTGCCACCAATTAAGTCTTTTTATCTGAGGTAGTTATCAAGAGGACTAAATTGTGTGAAAGGTATATAAGGTAAGGTTGGCTGTACCTAACATACTCCAATAACAATTGGAATCAATATTGATACGTTGGAAATAGAACTAATTGGCCTTTTCCAAGAGTTTACCTTGAGAATAGAACTTATTGGCTGTTTTTTTTTTACTCAATAACTGATTTTATGGCTCAGATTGCATCTTTTTTCATGCTAATACGTTCCACAATGATCTTAAGCACATCTTGTTGAAAATTGTTGTAGTCCCACGTTGGCTAATCAAGGAGAAGATCACAGGTATATAAGTAAGGGACACTATATTTATTGGTATGAGGCCTTTTGGAGAAATCAAAAGCAAATCCATGAGAGTTTATGATCAAAGTCGATAATATCATACCAATGTGGAAGATAATTGTTTCTAACATAGTATCAAAACCATGTTCTTATCTTAACTTAGTCATGTTAATGGACTTCTCAAGTGTCGAATAAAGAAATTGTGAGTCTCTAATGTGTAGTCATAGTAACTCAAGTGTCGAACAAAGATGAACTTTGTTTGAGGGCTCCAGAGAAGAGAGACTTCAGGGTGTATTTGTTCCAGGAGAGGATCCATTGTGTGTTGGAAATGTTAAATAGTCTTTTTTTTTCATGTCCTAAGAAGGAAGTATTGACAAGAATGAGAAGATTCTTAGGTTTCTATCAAGTACAATATAAGGAGCATATGACTTTGGTTTTCAAATCATTCCAATTAAAAGCTCAAGTACTAACTCTAGGTTTGTGATTGATATAAATCTTTTAGAGTGTTTTCGTAATTGAAGTCGGAGAGAAAATTTTGTGTGATTGCAATAGCTATTCAAATTGTGGATTTTTTTCTGGTGAGTTGTGGTTTTTCTCCAGTTTTGGAGCTTTTTTTCGTAAATTTTTGTGTTTCTTATTTTTGCTGTTTTCCTTTAATTTCTCAATTTTTTTTGTGTGCATATTCTGCTATAAAATTGGGGGTTTTCTTTTCCCCCAACATATTGTTATTGGATCATATTGAATATATATTTTTTTATATACGCAGATAAAGATAGGGAACTGGGAGAGGCTCTTGCTGAAGTTAAGTCATTAAAAACTTCAGAACGGCTTAAAGAGAAGGCTGTTGAAGAGGTACTATTTTTAGTCTTGTATCATCTTTTGTAGTTCTCTGTTGATCATTAACCAAAATGGAATGTCAGCCGGTGCAGTAAAAGATGCAAAAATCTGTGTTTAAGTTATTCTTTTCCCATATTCCCACTTCAACTATGTTTTTTCACCCCAAAAAAAAAAACAACACTGCCTAAGAAATCCTTAACCAAGAGTTCATATGTTCGAATCTGAACTAAGAATAAATGAACGAAAAATCTACAAATCGCTGCTTCATATGAAACAATCATGGTGGCTATCATTTATGGTATATTCTCATAAAAGTTAGTATAGATTTACAAATGTGATGATTGCTCCAGAAAAGGAAAAAAAGAAGTGATACTCGTTCCTGGATGGTGGAATTCTTTGATATGTGATGGCCCATAGGTTCGAAAGTATCATCAAGTATCTTAGATCCCCCACGTTTGGTTTTGATATATAGCTTGTTAGATATCCGATATTACTACAGTAAACACAGGAACCTCGGAATTAGTTGTACTTTAAGTTGGCATGATTGGATAAGATAATATACGAGGACTAATTTTGTAATAACTCAAGTCCATTGCTAGCAGATATTGTCTGCTTTGACCTGTTATGTATCGCCGTCAGCCTCACGGTTTTAAAATGCGTCTACTAGGGAGAGGTTTCCACACCTTTATAAGGAATGTTTCGTTCCCCTCTCCAACCGATGTGAGATCTCACAAATTTAATTAGTAGAAACCATATGTGGAATGCATTCTTTGATTTTCTCCTCCAAGATTAGTTTTTCCATATCCACCCTCGTACATTCAAATTAGTTCCTACCTATAATTCATTCGGAAAGTTTTTGCCAGTCTCAATAAACCATGTAAATATCAATGTCATGTTGATATCGATATGTCAAATTTATGATATTGATGAATATTACAAGAAAAATAACACGTGTTCAATACCTAAATTTCGAGAAATAAGATATATTTTTCTTCCAATTTTGGACATGGCTGGACACAACTTGGACACGACTTCGGAAAATATTTCACTTAAAAAGTAGGAAAAATTCGAGATTCTCTTATAGATTGAATCATTATATATTGATCGTCCTAAAGTATTCGATATTCGTATAAGATTTCAAAATTGATTTAATTTTATATGTTTCTAGTGAGGTATACATTTTTTTATGTTAAATTTACATGTTTTATCTATAAAGAAGTATTGATATATCAATATAGACACTTATATTTTGTATAGTCTCCAACATGTCCGAGTCCTACTTTTAAAGAAATTGATGTGTTGCTGTGTTCCTGTCGGTGCTTCTTAGATGAAAACTTTCAAAAAAAATTGGGAATTCTTAAATTAATTTTAACAATTAGCTTTTTAAATCATAACTATAATTTTAATAATGAAATAATTAAACAATATGATATTATTAAATAGAAAGAAAGAATTAATAAGAAGTTTTAGAAATTATAAAATAAAGGTGATGATTGAATGTGCAACAACCGCAAGCCATTCTTCAATGTATTCTTTTATGAGCATTCTTTATTGTTTATTTGACAACCTTTGGATAAGTGATATCTAACCTGTGACGGGACGAAACGAGGTAGTAGATTTTACTCATCCGCTCTATTTGGTTCATATTCTCAGTTAACAGATGAGTTGAAGAAAGTAGATGAAAAGCTCAAGGCAACTGAAGCTCTTTTGGAAAGCAAGGTAATATATGAAGTTAATATTATCTAATGATAAGTGTTCATATTCCCATATCCATCCCCTATTAGTACATCCACTAATGATATTATGATTATTGTGACTGTAGAACCTTGAGATCAAGAAGATCAATGATGAGAAAAAGGCTGCATTAGCTGCACAATTTGCTGCTGAAGCCACCCTTCGAAGGGTACACGCAGCTCAAAAAGACGATGAAATGCCTCCAATTGAGGCCATTATAGCTCCATTGGAGGCAGAGCTTAAGCTAGCTCGGCTAGAGGTAGAATTAAAACTTGTCTTACATTTTTATCGAGGGTACATTTGTAACAGCCCAAGCCCACCGCTAGTAGATATTGTCCTCTTTGGACTTTTCCTTTTGAGCTTCCCCTCAAGGATTTTAAAACGTGTCTGCTAAGGAGATGTTTCCACACTCTTATAAAGAATGTTTCGTTCTCCTCTCCAACCGATGTGAGATCTCACAATCCACCCCCCTTCGAGGCCCAGCATCCTCGCTGGCACTCATACCAGCACCCTATATAAGGGTATGGAAACCTATCCCTAGCTGACACGTTTTAAAAACCTTGAGGGGAAGCCCGAAAGGGCAAACCCAAAAGGAAAATATCTACTAGCAGTGTGTTTGGGCTGTTTATAACATTGGTATGTCATTACATCATTTTTTTTCAGCTCAATGTACAAGTCATCGATGAGTAAATTATATTCCCTACGTGTCTCGAAAAGATAGAAGGATCTTTTGAACCTTGAAATGTTTATCTGGTTTCTAGGTAGCAAAGTTGCAAGACGACAATAGAGCTCTCGATAGGCTAACAAAATCCAAGGAGGCTGCACTACTTGAGGCTGAGAGAACCGTCCAGATTGCTTTGGCAAAGGCATCCATGGTTGATGACTTACAAAATAAAAACCAAGAGTTAATGAAGCAAATTGAAATATGCCAGGTTTCTTGATCACTCAATAGTTCTTGTGTCGTTTTCGGACCACCTATTTAATTCATGGTGTACACTTAGTTGTTAAATATGTGACAGAATGCTTAATTTAACTTATATTCGTCACGATGTTAGGAGGAGAATAAGATATTGGACAGGTTGCACAGACAAAAGGTTGCCGAAGTTGAAAAGCTAATGCAAACTGTCCGTGAGCTCGAGGAGGCTGTCTTGGCTGGCGGTGCTGCTGCCAATGCCGTGCGTGATTACCAACGGAAAGTGCAAGAGATGAATGTAATAATCCTGATTTAACGTTTCGATTATTTTAATTCTTCGGTACATGTTATCGATTTGCCAATCAACTTAAAATTTTGTTGCTTGTATAGGAGGAAAGAAGAACTTTAGAACGTGAGGTCGCTCGTGCAAAAGTTACTGCCAACAGGGTTGCTACTGTTGTTGCTAATGAATGGAAAGATGCAAATGATAAAGTGATGCCAGTAAAACAATGGCTTGAAGAAAGAAGATTTTTTCAGGTATGAATTTTAAGTTGAATTTATAGGTATTGCAATATTGAGAAAGCTATAAATAATAGAATGAACCTAAAAGAGTACAAATTCCTACGTAATCATTCTTGGATGATGAAAACCCCACATCGACTAATTTAGGAAATGATCATGGGCTTATAATCAAATAATACTCTCTCCATTGGTCTGAGACCTTTTGGGGAAGCCCAAAGCAAAACCATGAGAGCTTATGCTCAAAGTGGACAATATCATACCATTGTGGAGAGTCGTGTTCATCTAATATGGTATCTGAGCCATACCCTAAACTTAGTCGTGCCAATTGATTGGTAAATCCTCAAATATCGAACAAATGACTCCAAAAGAAAAGGAGTCGAGCTTCCTCGAAGGCATAGTAAAAAATGACTAGGACTCCAAAAGAAAAAGGAGTCGAGCCTCGATTAAGAGGAGGCGTACTTTGTTCGAGGGGAGGTGTTGGATGATGAAAGTCCCACATCGACTAATTTAGGGAATGATTATGGGTTTATAATCAAAGAATACTCTCTCCATTGGTCTAAGGCCTTTTCGAGAAGCCCAAAGCAAAGCCACGAGAGCTTATGCTCAAAGTGGACAATATCATACTATTGTGGAGAGTCGTGTTTGTCTAACAATCATTAATAATCCCTAAGCTTCATTTTTTAAAATTTTTTTACACATGGATTAAGAAAAACCTCCAAATATGAATATCCTTTTCTCATGATTAAACACAAACACATTTTCTAGAACCAAAACATCATCAAAGTCCAAATGTCGATCGCACAACAATCACACACTCGATCTAGATAACACAAAGAATAGAAAGAGAAAATGCAAGGAGGAATATTGGCTAAAGGTTTATATTGATGACTTCAAATATGTACGGTAGGAGAGAATACAGGGAATGCTACGTTTTTAAAGCACTGACTAAGGGGCATATATATGGTTCAGTTTCTTATATATAGGTTTACTAGATATAATCATCTACTATATATAACTATCTACCATATATAGCTTTACCAGATATATTCTTCTACTCTAGTTGTTTATTATATGACCATTTATTTTATATGTCATTTATCATGTATAGTTTTATTACGTATAACCATTGAGTAAACTATACATAAGCCGTAGGCTCCATAACCAACATCTACGTCTATCCTTTTTTATTACATTTAATTTTATTAACAGGGTAAATTACCTTTTTGATTTATGAGGAGCAATATGTCAATTTCGTCCTCAAGTTTCAAAATCGTGCAATCTTACCCTTCAGATTAAGGAAATACTCATTTTTTGATCCCTAAGTTAACATCCCTATTAAATACTTCAAAGAGATGTTGACGTGACAATTTTTAAAATAATAATAATAATAATAATAATAATTAAAAGAAAAAATAATAATTTTACACAAAACCTCATTCTCTCCCTTTCCCCTCTCCCTTTGGTGAAGCTCACCGCCACCAGCCCCCATCTTACATTGTCGCCGTTGCTGCTACCCCTTGGACCATGATTGTTTGTTGCAATATTGATGACACTATTTAGGCGCAACCCAATACCTAAAGCCTTCTTTTCTTTAGCAGAAATTGAGACATCTACCCTCATCTCTAGAACAAATATTGCGTTAGGAATCACGGATCTCCACAATGGTATGATATTGTCCACTTTGAGCATAAGCTCTCATGGGTTTGCTTTGGGCTTCCCCAAAAGGCCTCATGCCAATGGAGATAGTATTCCTCACTTATCTCCCAATAATCCTCAACACACTCAACGCTTTAAAATGAAATCAAAACTGCAATAATTCCTCTAATTAAGGCTCGATTCGACAGAAGAAAACACAAATTTGAACAAAAATAAATAAATAAATAAATAGAATAAGAATGCATTTTGCTCGGTTTTGATACATCGATAAACCCACACTTCCTGGAGAATTAGAAGCTTGAAGAATGGGAAAACATCCGTCTATGCATAAACTTTTCTCAAAGGAATTTGTCGAGGATGGTTGGGAGGGAGTCCCGCATTGGCTAATTAAGGGAATGATCATAGGTTTATAAGTAAGGGATACATCTCCATTGGTATGAGGCCTTTTAAGGAAACCAAAAGCAAAGCCATGAGAGCTTATACTCAAAGTGGACAATATCATACCATTGTGGGTGGCAATCATTGAAATGGTTTTTGAAAGGCTTACTAATGAAGTACGATCCAAAGAAAGTTTACATTTTGGGATCCTATTCGTTGGAGTGCAGATTATATTTGAAATACGTGGTAGATATTGACCACTTGTTTCGTATTGCTCTTTTGCTAAGTCCTAGAACTTTATTTTCGAGAAGTTGCTTTGGAGGATATTGATCACTTGTTCTAGAGTTGCCGGTTCCTGTAGTTGGTTTGTGTAGCTGATTTGGGACTGTTTTTGGACTCCGTTGGGGTTACGTTTAAGAAGAGGTATTGTTCCCTCCTTTTAAGGATAGAGGGAAAGTTCTTCCGCCGGCCTTTTTTTTTTGTTTTTGTTTTTGTTCTTTGTGTTTGAGCTGTAAGAAATAGCATGATCTCTTGTTGCTTCTTCTTCTTTTTACTTAAAAAAAAAAGAGGAGAAAATTCAACCACCCTCGCCGCTTAGTGTCACAGTATCACAATCGCACTTCTATGGGATGCGTGCAAGCGATTGTGCGGTACTCACCCTCACCATTGAGTGAGTCAACCAACTCAAATCCGTGTCGCCTTCGACCGGACAACGTATACCCAAGCCTCTAGGCTCGCATTGAGGAGAAAGTTTTAGAAAATAGAGGCAGAAAGAGTTTGAAAGTAAGAATTGACGACTAGTGTATCCCTCTATAGTACACTATGAGACGTTTCAGGTCTATTGGATGTAGACTTGATTTTGCCGGAACGTCATACTCCTAGAAACAAAAATAAGAAACTTTACATCATGAAAGCGGTAAAGGAAAGTGATAAAATAGTACAACACGAGGGATTTGACATGCAACGGGGATAACATACCTTAGACAAGCATGACCATGAAACAGAGCACTGTTCAGAAATTGCTTGAGAAATCAAGAACTCAACAGCCAAGTGCTTGGACAAAACTCAACAGCCAAGTGCTTGGATGCTGTCCACTAGGGAGTACTAACTAATTGCAACTACCAAGGAGGAGCAAGCAGTGGTGCTGCTCAGAAAACGAAAGGAATACTTTGAACAATATTGATGGAGTAGGCTTTTGTGTGCGGAAATGGGAGTGAATCTAACAAGTATCTAGGGAAACTGATGTATAATGCTCTTAATGTACTTGTGTAGTCCGTTTTTAAGTGTTCTAAAAGAACCAATTTGAAATATCATATATTTTCCCTCAAGATTCAGCCGAACAATGAATCACCAAATACAGAACGAGTCGACAAAAGAATACTATCTTCAATCATTGGGGAACCTTCTAAACCGATCGAAACAAGTAGACTAATTTGAATTACAACAATGATCAACAAAATCTTCATCTCTAAAAATTTAGTTATGCTCATGTTTTCTTGCTTTCCCTCCACTGGTTGTCTTTAAAATTATGAGTCGAATTCTCAACCTGTCTTTCTTTATGTGTATTAAAACTCAAATGTATTTACTCTCACTCCAACTAATATCATAAAATCCTTTGGTGGTTCCATTATTCTTCTTTCTGCTATAACATATATACCTTGATTGAAGAGGGTAGCTTTAGAGATTGGGAAATGGAAGAAGGGGATGAAGAGGCTATTGAAGAAGATAGAGAAAGAAAAAAAAGGGAAATCGAGAAATATTAGGTCATAGATTAAAGGAGAGAGAGGAAATGGAAGAGTGAGGTGATGGAGTGTAAATAAATGGTTTCCATCTATATACTAATGGGTGGGTTGGTACCTCTAACAGCCCAAGCCCACCACTAGTAGATATTATTCGTTTTGGCCAGTTACGTATCGCCATCAGCCTCACGGTTTTAAAACGCGTCTACTAAGGAGAGGTTTCCACACCCTTATAAGGAATGCTTCCCCTCTCCAACCAATTTGGGATCTCACAATCCACTCCCTTGGAGGCCCAGCATCCTCGCTGGCACACTGTTTGGTGCCTAACTCTGATACCATTTGTACCAATCCAAACCCATCGCTAGTAGATATTGTTCGCTTTAGCCCCGTTACGTATCGTTGTCAGATTCACGGTTTTAAAACGCATCTGCTAGGGAGAGGTTTTCACATCCTTATAAGGAAATGCTTCCTTTCCCTCTCCAATCAACGTGGGATCTTACACTACCTCATCTCTCTTATAACATAGTCACTTTTATTGCATTTCCTCTTCATGACACTCGGCCATAATTATTTGCTAAATAGAACTTGATGGTAACTACATTATTGGAGGATGCATTTGTGATAGTAAAACGTGTAATTTAGTTTCATGAATAATACCTATATTACACGACTTAACTATTGTTGCCTTTCATACACAATGGCAGGGAGAAATGCAGCAACTTCGTGAAAAACTAGCAGTTGCCGAGCGCACTGCAAAGGCCGAAGCACAAATGAAGGTGAGGAAGATTAACTTTTGCAATTATTTCTCAGTTGTATGTGCCTCTCAAACTATTTACAAATTTTGTTGCATTTGTTGATCGAAAACTCAGGAAAAATATCAATTACGCTTCAAAGTTTTGGAGGAAAAGCTTAGATCATCTAATGGCAACCCAAAACTTGCTGCTGAAGGAAGAAGCATAAGCACTGGACCTTCCAGACGGCTCTCTCTTGGAGGAGCAGAACTGTCTAGACTGTCTTCAAATGGCTATCTATCCAGGAGAAATACAAGCTCACACACGGGATCGCTCCAGTCGAATAGCGCCAGTGCATTGTTGAAGACTACCAAAATCTCTTCTAGATCATTTGACGGTGGTAGTAGATCACTGGAAAGAGATAAGCTTGTGCAGGATGCCATAGTAAAAGATAAGTCAGCCACAGTAAGCAGTGGTGAGATTCAATTTTCTGAGACGACTGCTTCGTATGAAGAGAATGAAGACGGTATCGCAGTTGAAAAGACCAAAACAGAGCAAGAAGATTTCGTTTCTGGAGTACTGTATGACATGTTACAGAAAGAAGTGTTGTCTCTTAAGAAAGCTTGCCATGAAAAGGATGCAACTCTCAAAGACAAGGATGATGCCATTGAGGTTAGTTTATAAACTGAATTTCAAGATTATCTATCCATCTCTTGTCGTCACGAAGAATAGGTTAATGCGTCACGAAGAATAAGGTTAATGCATCTGCTATGCATGTATTAGTTTTTATTTGATTCATAACTCTGATTTATTTGGTTCATAACCCTTTTAGTTTTATCTTTCATTTTGATACACGAATCATCTTGATTCATGTATGATATTAATGTTTCTATGCCTATATAAAGGGTTGTCTGGAATGATTGAGTTTGATTGAGTTTGAGCATCATTTTTGTATTTGTTGAGTGACATTTGGGGGGAAATTTGTTGAGAGACGGTATAAGGTGAGAGTGTGAGATTACACTTTGTAAACACTTTGATTATTGAGATTGGTTGCTACCCGTGGGGGAATTTCTTCCCTCCGAACTATGTAAATCTCTTTGTTTAATTTCTGCTTGTGGGTGTGTGAGTGCGATTGAGCTTGCTTTTGGTTCCGTTCTCTTCTACAGTATTTCATGCATGGCTTATTATACATTTATTTTGGCCTTGTATAGATGTTGGCAAAGAAGGTCGATACTTTGAATAAAGCAATGGAAGTAGAAGCCAAGAAAATGCGAAGAGAAGTAGTTGCAATGGAGAAGGAACTTGCTGCTATGCGTGTAAGTAGGGAGAGCGATCAAAGGCCACGACGCCCGAGCGCTCAGAGGGGGGCTGTAATTGGTTCTCAGTCACTTCCTGTCAGGTGAATTCCTATTTATGACCTTTGCAAGGGTTACTTTTTGAAATAAAGCACGTTAGGAATCACGGACCCTCCACAATTATATGATGTTGTCTAATTTGAGCCCAAGTTCTCGTGGTTTTGCTTTTAGTTTCCCCAAAAAGTCTCATATCAATAGATATGTATTTCTTATGAACCAATGATCTTCCTCTTAATTAGCCAACGATGGGCTCCCTCCCAACAACCCTCCCTTTGAACAAAGTACACCATAGAGCCTCCTCTAAGGCATATGGAGCCCTCAAATAGCCTCCCCTTAATCGAGGCTCAACTCCTTCTCTAGGACCCAAGTACACTCTTTGTTCGACACTTGAGTCGCTTTTGACTACACTTTCGAGACTCACAACTTCTTTATTCGATACTTGAGGATTCTATTGACATAGCTAAGTTAAGGGCATGACTCTGATCCTCCACGATGGTATGATAATTGTCAATGTATTCTTTATTTATAAACTCATGATCTTCTCTTTAATCAGCCAATGGAGACTCCCTCCCAACAATCCTCAACAAAGAACTCGATAAAACACAAAAAAAAAAAAAAAAAAAAAAAAAAAAAAAAAAAAAAAAAAAAAAA
>NW_019268609.1:103003-148746 GCF_002738365.1 Cucurbita moschata | reverse complement strand
AAAAAAAAAAAAAAAAAAAAAAAAAAAAAAAAAAAAAAAAAAAAAATGGTTGCACAGAATATGCACAGCCTTGCTACCCTTTCGACTATTTCGGTGCCTTATTTGTTTATAAAATGGATAGTTTCTTAAGAGTTCGTATTGTCTTCTCCATCTTCTGATTTCAAATTAGTGTCATTGTGATGTATTCACCTACCGTCTCGATGTGAATCCGAGCGTATTTACTGTTCTTGCATCTGCATTAGATCCATTACTGACCTGTTTCTTCTAACCCTTCAACTCTCCAGGAATATCCGAAACAGATAGGGCGTCGACACAGGATTAAACATCGATGGAATGACTTTTTCTTATGACTATTGTCAATATAATTGTATTTTATGATGTCATAAAACTCTACCCCGAGCAATTCTGCGCCATCTTATCTATTTGTAAAGAAACTAACACGAGTTTTTCCAGGAATTCATCCTGTTCTGTATATTTTTGTACCGTTGGTATGAAGAACAGCAAATGCAAGTTAAAAGGGGATGTCATGAATTCTATATATTAGGTGATGAATAACTTCGTATTCCATCTCCTACAAATGGATTGAATTTTTGACCTGAAACTTCATGCACATTAAATGATTAATATATTATTATATTTGTTTTGATCATGTTTTCTGTTCTCTAATTTTCAAAGAATTTAGTTGGATCTATTATTTATTGGTTTTAGTTCAAGCCTACTACTAGTAAATATTGTCTGTTTAGACCCGTCACGTATCGTCGTCAGTCTTCCGATTTTAAAATACGTCTACTAGAGAGAGGTTTTCACACTCTTATAAGGAATGTTTTGTTCCTCTCTTCAACTGACGTGAGTTCTCATAACATTAGTTACACCTATGTAACGACCCTAATTTTATACTGAAACAGAATCACTACCATATGCATGATGTAACCTTTTTATGTGGAAACATTCGTTTAAAACACAATTTCATAAAAAGATATCATAGATTTATGCGATGAAATATTCCGTGCCAAAATAAAATAAAAAATTATTAAAACGATGCCCTAGACTAATCTACGATCTACTTAGGGAATATAAAACGACTCCACATAAATATAGCCATGTACAAGAAACTAGGAAGCTTTATTGAGTCTCAAGCAAGGTGACAAGATTGTGGAGGAGTACGATCTAAAATTCAACGAGTTATCCAAGTTTACCGTAACACAAGTAGACACTGAAAAGAAGAGAACCCTTCGCTTCATCATGGGTCTCTCGGAGGATATCCAAGGGTCGGAGGTAGTCCATACATCCGCTACCCTACTAGATATACACCGTAGAAGATCAAGAAGATGGAATAGACCCACTCAGGACAAAAGAGGAGATTGGACAAGAACTCCTCTCGATCGCACTAACGGTCATAGAAGCAATCAAACATCTGTCAAGCATGAGAATATTTACTAAAACCACTACACCTAAATGATAGTGAAATTCTCTATTTATAATTATGAAATAAATTACAAAATAAATGGATACAAGATATTTGCCTACAATAAAAGATTAAATATGATATATATGATAAACTATAATACAGAACTAAATATCCTTAATAGATCAGAGGTAGAAGCCTCTCAGCCCAAAGTGTGAGAGAAAGCATGAAGGAGAATACTTGGCTGAAACAACGTCTTGTTTCAATCGTAGACAGAATGACACAAATATGTAGAGTGCTCGTACAAAAAGAACCTAGGTAATAGAATAACGAGCTAAAACCATAACCAGCGAGACCAAGGGGTACTACAATATGGACGAGTGATTGCTTGCGATAGTTCATATTAAAATGACGTAAACGTTTACAAATATGAGTGTAAGTATACACAGTCACAAATAATAAGTAAATTATCGATTTCTCAGACCGTTATAAGGAATTTCTACTCAGATAAAAGCTATAAGGATTATGTATTCAATTCATTTAACCTTCTTTTTGACGACGACCGCGACAAAAAAAAAAAAAAACTTTATATATTCCACGGTGGAATCCCAATCAATTGGAGGGTGTTCTTGAAAAGAACAAAACAAACTTTCAAACATACATTTGATATTCAAACATTTTTCAAAAACACTGATGGGGTCAACAAACTTTCCAAGGTTCTCCAAAATCACCACAACTTTATCTCTAGATTTGACCTTCTCAATCCAATCCCACACTTTCTTTCCCCATGTGCCATGTTTCAAGGGGCAAAATTGTCTTTTTACCTTCTTCTCAACATGTCTCCATTTCAATCTAACATATTTGTCAACATACACGAAACCTAAAATTTATTAATATATCGAGAACACTCATCCGTCTTATAAACATATTTGTCAACATAGTTATCAGCCTTAGTTCAACATCAAAACATTGTTCTATCGTTACCGATGCAGAGGACTAGCACTAGATTCTTATTTCAAAAAAGACTTATCATCTTAAATAAGTTATAGATACCCGTCAATCACTTCAATAAATAAATTTTTTTTTAATAAATTAATTAGTCGTACTAACATTCTTTATCGTTAATTAAATTATATTAATATATATCATATAGAATATGCCTAAAAAGACCTCTAAATGAAATTTGGGAGATGTACCTACCAGACATAGTCCCACTTTAATTTTTAATATTCCATTTATCTTTCAAAACTTTTCCTTCTTTATTATTTATTTATTTTTAAAAAATGAGATTAAATTATACAAAATAAATTAATATTTAGTAAAGTTAACTTTAAAATTGAAAAAAAAAATTAGAAATTGAGTAATTTTTTCCATAATTTTTTTTTAATTTAATTTTGGAAGGTTCGAGAACCATATATAGAAAGATACTTATGGTAATAAGGCAAATATCTAGGTATTTGCGTTTAATAAAATATCAAATATGATATATATGGTAAACTATAGTTTAGTACTAAATATCCTTAATCTTTCAATTGAAAATTATAATTTTACTCTAATTTATTTGTTAGGATCAGAACGACTGCACGTTACATCATAGCAGCACGACAAAATGAAGGGGGAAACCCAGTTGGGCGTTCCTACGCACCTGATATCCTGCAAGAAAAGGTCCGTGACTCGAAAATAGCTGTCACTTTTTTTATAAAAATTTTAATTTTGAATTTTCTAATGTCCGGTATTGTTTATGATGTGTAAGAAAATAATGCCTACAAATCAAATAATTGTATTTAATGTTGTACTCGAGATGATAATTTAATACTATTATAATAATTTATTAATAAAATGATTATAGGTCTTAAATTTTAATTTAATTTTTCATTATAAATAATAGATATTAAACTTTTAGCGATTAATATAAATAATTGTTCTCAAATAAATACCATCACAATATTTCTTTTTTCATATCTTATGCATGGTATACCTGACAGTGATGGAGCATCGACTTACCAATAGGTGTACTTTAGAACGAGATTCCAATTTCTGTAGATATATATTTAGCACATGCATTGTTGCGAGCTAGCTTTACGATGAAACTACCTTTAGTACTTGTAATACAGTCTCTACATCGTATCCCGTAAAAGAATTTAGTAGTGGAGCATAGCTCATCGTAGATTTAACCTTACATGCTAACGGTCTTAGTACATACAGGTTACTTTTTAAGAGAATGAACTCTACGTTTGTAGAAATTGTTGGATGCAGGCTTCGTAAGTGTATTCCAACGACGTAGAAGCTTTTGATGCAAGCCTTCTAGGTGTGTTCCAACACGTGTAGGAGTCTCTTGAAAGAAAATTTTCAAAAGATTGGAGAAGAAGGGCTTGATCGAGAGTTCTTGAGAAATTGTGGAATTGGATTTTATTCAACCCAAGAGTTGATAGAGATTTCGAGAGAATCTGTGAATGTTTGCTGAATCCACCACACCTAAATGGTGTGAAAGTTATCTTATTTATAATCAAATAAATTACAAGGATATGGAAATAGTAATAAATGGAAATAACAATAAATGGAAAGATACTATAGTAATAAGGCAAATGTTAGATATTTGCCTTATAATAAAATATCAAATATAATATATATGGTAAACTATAATTTATTACTAAATATCCTTAACACCCCACCGCAAGCTAAGCGTCGGATTTAAACGAACGTGAAGCTTGAATCTGAAAAATTCAAAGAGGTTGAGAAACACTTTTCGCAAAAATGTTAACAACCTGGTTCAAAGGAGGCGTAGAGAAACACTTTCTTGGCCATCGAAAACTGCAGAGAGATCGCCGCTCAGCAGCGATGCTGCCTTGGCTTCGGTGAGAATATGTCTAACCCATGAAGAGGGATTGTCGTTTAGCGACGATGCTGACTTGGCTCTGGTGAGAATATGTCTAACCCCAAGAAGTAGAAGGGGAAACCTAGAGCAAGGGACAAAGACAATGTTGAAGCCGGAAGAGTCGCCACATTGGGCGAATGAGCCAATTTTGGCGAGAAGGGCAGCTGGAAGAGTCGCCACATTGGGGCGAAGGAGCCAATTTTGGCGAGAAGGGCAGTGGCAACTTGGTTGGCGAAGATGCCAGGGCGCCGCGAAGATGCCAGTGCGGCGCCCAGATTCCAAAGGTAAATCTCTGCAGAAGGTCGATGGGCTTATTGAGATTCTGTATATTTTCGAAGAGGAATGCTGATGAAGATCCTAAGATTAGGGTTTTTGTGAAGGATGAAGGAAAAATTGGGAAGAAAATGAAAGAGGCTATGTTTGGAAAAGGTGAGGTTGTATGTACAGAGTATGGCGAAGGATGATTTGGAGGTCAAAAAGGTGGAGCCAAAGAATAATCAATCGACTCTGCATGTGACAGCCATGACGACTGCCCCTGCGGCATCAAAGACAACAGTGGTGGTGGAGAAGAACAGTAGAAGATTTCAAAAGCCATTGAAAAGAAAGGATCTAGGTTGCTAAACCAAAATGACTCTGATACCATGTGAATGTTTGCTGAATCCACCACACCTAAATGGTGTGAAAGTTATCTTATTTATAATCAAATAAATTACAAGGATATGGAAATAGTAATAAATGGAAATAACAATAAATGGAAAGATACTATAGTAATAAGGCAAATGTTAGATATTTGCCTTATAATAAAATATCAAATATAATATATATGGTAAACTATAATTTATTACTAAATATCCTTAACAGAATCTTTGCCAAATAAATTATATAAATATCTAACCTATTAACACAAAAATATCATATTTTACTGACTTAAATTTTATTCAAATTTCAAATATTTTTTTTTTATCACATCTAATACATATTAATTGTTTTAACCGAATCAAATACAATAAAAATATTTTTATCTTTTAATATATCTAATGTATTAAATATTAATTTGTACTCTTCAAATTAAATATATATTTTTTTTTGTTTATATTTAATAGATCTAATATAAAATTAACTTGTCCTATAATTGGACGGTTATGTATTATAGGACAAGTTGGGTCCATTAATATAATCATTACAAACAAGTCGATCTTTCACGAGTTGTTTGTAATTACATGTAGGTCAAAAGTTCGTTCACCCTGTAATTACATATTTCCTCTTAAGTACCACCTCTCTAATAAACAATTTGTTTATGATCCAATCGTAGGAGGGTATAATTAGTACCTAAGGTAAGTACTCATCTACTTACCGTATATGGTAAAAGTGAGTTTCATCTCATGAAATTATGTTTCTAGCTCTCTATTTAGTTAATTTTCCAAAATGATAGGCATATTAAATCGATCACAGAAGTCATTCTCACCCATGCAAATCAAAAGACAAGCTCTCACAGGCAGACATTCATAACTCACTCAAGTTTAAGATCGAGTCGTGTATGATCATCCTATGAAATATTAATTTTTTCAATTAACAAATTTATAAAAAGAGATTAAATATTTTGTAAACCCCCCTCACATGTCACACACGAACGATTTGAATCAAATAATTTGTTATAAACTGGGTCGTAACAATAGTGTTGACAGACACTCAACCTTATCCATTTAGATCCTAAAGCTCTAAAGAACAAGACGTTTAGATCTAAATAATGTAAGAACTCGAAAAACGATAAGGAATCAACTGAAGGAAAAATTTTAGAACGAATTACCTTGATGATCAAGATAAAAAGTAAAAAAATCTCGTTTCTAAACCCATGATTCGATCATTCCCCTAAATGGTTTGATTAAGACTACTTGAATGACTCTAACATGCAAATGTATACGCAAGAAATGTAAAGAAACAAGCTCATGACTTCATAACATGCAACTTTCATTTTAATATCCAAAATCTTTCGTACTATTTATAGCCTTGAAAATAAATTTATAGTAAAGGTTGTAACTCTCGGTCATCAATACCATAATGGCTACTATCTAACTGTATCTTATAATGTTAAAGATTCTCTGTAACATTAAAAAATATAATAAAACCTCGATCTTGTCATCCATCACGAAATCTTTGTGGTGTGATTAAGACACCTTATTTAATATCACGTGCTTCCACCAAGTTTCTTCAACATTGATGAATCTCGATCGGGAATCATTGATACTAGAGGCTACCAAATCTTCCTCAACGTAAAAAAAAAAAACATAACAAAACGATACTCGATCATAAGAAATCAGTAATACATATATTTAATCAAACACACCAGATAAGTAATTCACGGGAATATAAAAAAATTTAAAAAACCGAAAGAACCCTAAAATCGATTCTAATTAAATAACTTTTTCAATGCACTTTCAAGTCCGAAGTCAGATTAAAGAGTTGAATAAAACGACGATGTCATCTTACTCCGAGAAGATGGAGGGAATCAACGGTAAGAGAGAAAAATCGACGTATTTGAATTTTGGCGCTCTCTACGTCGGTGAAGAGAGGGCATAAATGTCTTTTCACATTCAACTAGGGCAAAAAAAAAAAAAAAAAAAGGGTGGGGGGTTTTGTATGGACCATGGTGGGAAGTGGAAAGTAAATTGGCTCGATCTTTTGGAATTTCCCGAAGAGTTTCATATGATCGTTTGTAATTAGACAAAATATGAAAGATTTGAGCTTCCATTGTCGCCCACCCACCAAAGACGGCCAATGCTGCCCCACCATGGCCGCACCATCATCATCCTCTGCCATCTCCTATCGTCCTGTGGTCTTCATCTTCCCCATTATTTTCTTTCTTCTTCACGTGAGCACCACATGGTTCCCCACTTCTCGCATTCAATTCTCCACCAGTTGGGTTTATATTATAATCAGGTGAGGAGATTGAGAATTTCAATACGTTTCGTTTATCTATAGGACCTTTAATACGAGATTACTGTACAAAACTGCTTTAACTCTTTTATTTGGTTTTGATCTTGGACAATTATTGGCCATTCGTGCTCATTCCAGTGGGATTGTTTTCGATTATTGAGCAGGAATAATGATATTCTTCTTTGATTTGTGATTTATGATTACAAGGCTTGCTTCTTTGATTTGTTTGGAATCTCAAGCTCTTGGTTATTGGGTTGTTTTAGATTAAGTAAACTTCCATATTGACAAGATTTAGGGTTTGTTGGCCCTATGTTGGGATTGAAAAGAATAATGAATTTTGTTTATATTAATCTTTGATGCCCTAGGAAGGTTGTTGATTTTGATTGAAGCTTTTTGATTTGTTGTGAGATCCCACGTCGGTGGAGAGGGGAACGAACTATTCCTTATAAGAGTGTGGAAACATTCCCTTAGTAGACGCGTTTTAAAACCTTGAGGGAAAGTCCTTGAAGAGAAAGCCCAAAGAGGATAATATCTTCTAGCGGTTTAGGTTGTTACCCATGGTATCAGAGCTAGACACTGAGAGGTGTGCCAACAAGGACGCTAGCCCCAAGGGGGTGGATTGTGAGATCCTATGTCGGTTGGAGGAGGGAACAAAACATCCCTTATAAGGGTGTGAAAACCTCTCCACAGTAGACGTGTTTTAAAACATTGAGGGGAAATTCTTGAAAGGAAAGTCCAAAGAGGACAATATCTGCTTGTGGGTGGGCTTAGGCTGTTACAAATGGTATCAGAGTTAGACACAAGACGGTGTGCGAACGAGGATGCTGAGCCCCAAAGGGGGTGGATTGTGAGATCCCACATCAGTTGGAGAGGGGAACAAAACATTCCTTATAAGAATGTGGAAACCTCTCCCTAGTAGACGCGTTTTACAACCTTGAAGGGAAGCCCTTGAAGGAAAAGTCCAAAAAAGATAATATCTACTAGCAGTGGACTTGGGCGGTTACAATGTTATAACCATTGCTTAATAGAATAGAATATGTTTCAAATGGTTGGTAGGTAGGTTTGAGAATGAGATAGTCAATATGAACATAGTTCATTTGGTTATTTCGATCATGGTTCGGATCAAACTAAAAGGATAAAAAATGGCGCGAAAATTCCCGTTGAAACAAGAAACGAAACGTAAAGGACATTTATCAGTAGGAACAGATGTGTGGTACAATACTTGAACTTGATGATTATTGAAGTTGCTATTAATGTCTTAAATGTGAGCATGATCAAGTAGCTCAACTTCTCAAGCAATTAGGGAATAAATCTGTCATGTCAAAAATGTGGTGAGAGAACCCTATAAAATAACCTAAAAGCTCTACCAATTTAGCAGAGAAACCATGGAGAGGAAGCAAAAAGAGAGAAAAGGGCATTTGGTGCTTGTTCCTTGCCCTTTACCAAGCCACATGTCTCCTATGCTTCACTTAGCCAAACTTCTTCACTCTCAGGGTTTCTCCATTACCATAATTCACACACAACTTAACTCTCCAAATGAATCTCATTACCCTGAATTCTCCTTTGAATCCATTGGTGGTAGCATGTTGGAGAGCTACAGTGCCTTTGATGGGGATGTTATGCTTTTTCTTTCAAAACTAAACATGAAATGTGAAACCCCATTTCATGAATGCTTGGTAAACATGCAATTGCGCTGTCAATTCAATCCAATCTCCTGCATAATATATGACGCTGTCATGTATTTTTCTGCTGCAGTTGCTGATGATTTGAAGCTTTTTAGAATTGTTTTGCGGACAAGTAGCGCCGCAAACTACATTGGGCTGTCAATTCTTGATGAGAGTGACTTTGTTTCAGAACGTAGAATGGAGGAACCAGTAGCTGGATTTCCCTTTCTGAGAATTAAGGACATGCCACTTTTCAGCACACAGAAACACACAAGGGAGGTTCTAACGTGTATTTACAATGGAACAAGAACTGCTTCAGCTATCATATGGAATTCCCTTTGGTGTCTTGAACATGCCTTGTTTGAGAAAATAAAAAATGAAACCTTGGTTCCTGTCTTTCCCTTAGGGCCTCTTCAAAAGCACTGTAGCAGCTTCTCCACTAATGTCTTAAGTGAAGAGCAGGGTTGCATTGCTTGGTTAGATAAACAAGCTCCAAGTTCTGTGGTGTATGTAAGCATTGGAAGTGTGGTTACTATGACAGAAGATGAACTCTTAGAAATGGCTTGGGGGCTTGCCAATAGTGGCCAGCCGTTCCTGTGGGTGGTGAGGGCTTGTGTAATCAATGGCTCAGATGGGGTTGAGCTGTTGCCTAGAGAATTTCATGAGGCTACCAGAAGTCGCTGCTGGATAGCTAGTTGGTTGCCACAGCAAAAAGTCTTAGCACACACATCAATTGGATGCTTTTTGACGCATAATGGCTGGAACTCAACAATTGAAAGTATAGCAGAAGGCGTTCCGATGCTTTGCTGGCCTCGAGTCGGGGATCAAAGGGTGAATGCACGGTTCGTGAGCCATGTCTGGAGGGTTGGCTTACAGTTGGAGGACAGATTGTTGAGAGAGGACGTTGAAAGCGCCATTCGAACTCTCTTCATCGACGAAAAGGGTATCGAAATCCATAAGCGAGCCAAGGAGTTAAAGAAGAAGGTTGATATCTCCTTGAGACAAGGTGGTGCTTCAAGTGAGTTCTTAAGCAGATTAGTTAAGTACATTAGCCTTCAAGAGACAATGATAAGGTTGTCAAATGCTTGATTAGCCTATGATAATGTAAGCTATGATTTCTCTTATGTAATTCTGCACATGTTGAAATGGTATGTGAAAGCTGTTGTACTTGTTCTGTCACATCACTTTTGGCTCTGCTTTTTAGCTGTTCTGTAATAGCCTTTCGAAACGTGGCCTTAAATTTTATCAGAAACAGTGAAGCACGTGGAGAAAATAGGACAAATGCTACTACTCAGCGTATGCTTCCCAACAGAAAAATGATGAAGACAGCTCAGATTGGCCCATTGCTATCTGTTGGTCTTTAGTAATTTTAACTTTTTCAGGTTCTTTTCTTTCATTTCTATTGCCTTTGGATTCATACTTGGTTCTGTAAATTCTCTTATTCTGACCGTGCCATGTTTTACTTGTGTTGGTATTGGTAAAAGTAGCTGTCTGGGGGGAATCACTTGATGTAGCTGAATCATCCAATGAGTGCTGGTGACGACTGAGTCTTGTTGAACAATGTAAGTACTTTCTTCTAAATGTATTGCTTACAAACTAGACAAGGCTAGGTCTCCAAAATCGTTATCGTACTTAATCGTCGTTTTCTACTACGCATGTTTCTTGTTTCATTGTCTGTTTAAGCCCGTTATGTATCGTTGTCAGCCTCGTAGTTTTTGTTTCGTTGTACTAGCCCAAGTCCATTGTTAGTAGATATTGTCCGCTTTGGTCTGTTAGATATCGCTGTCAGCCTCACAGTTTTTGTTTCGTTGTACCAGCCCAAATTCACCGTTAGTAGATATTGTCCGCTTTGGTCTGTTACATATTGTTGTCAGACTCACAGTTTTTCTTTCGTTGTACCAACCGAAGTATATCGCTAGTAGATATTGTCTACTTGGGGCCATTACATATTGTTATTAGTCTCATGGTTTTAAAATGTGTCTATTAGGGAGAGGTTTCAAACTAGACAAGGCTAGGTCTCCAAACCCTATCGAAGTTAATCATCATTTGCTACTACGCATGTTTCTTGTTTCGTTGTACCAGCTGAAGTCCACCGCTAGTAGATATTGTCCGCTTTGGTCCGTTACGTATTGTTGTCAATCCATAGTCTTGTTCCGTTGTACCAGCCCAAGTCTATCGCGAGTAGATATTATCCGCTTTGGCTCATTACGTATTGTTGTTAGTGTCACAGTTTTAAAACGCATCTACTAGGGAGAGGTTTCCACACCCTTATAAGGAATGTTTCGTTCCGTTTTCCAACCGATGTGAGACCTCACAATCCACCCCCTTGGAGAGCACAACATCCTCTCTAGCACACTGTCCGATCTCTAGCTCTCATACTATTTGTAAACAGTCCAAGTCCACCTCTAGTATTAGATCTTGTCTGTTTTAGCCCGTTATGTATCAACATCAACCTCACGGTTTTAAAACGCATCTACTAGGTAGAGGTTTTGTTCTCCTCTCCAACTAATGTGTGATCTCCCATTCATGCCAACGTTGTTTGTTTTTCATCGTTGTGAAACCAAGACAAAATGTCATTGTCTTTTGCTCTAAGCTTTGCATAGCTTCGATGATGCTTTTGTTTATTGCTCCAAATAAGTTAAAAGAAAAACATATCTATACAGTGCTTTTGAAGGACAAAAGCAATTTCATTGGCTGTTGTTTCTTTAAGAAAATGGTGATGTGATTTGGGTGAAAAACTGTTAGCTGCAAAGAAGGATTGGAAGTTGTATTTGATAATGATGCTTTAAAGTTCATGATTGTTATCCAAAACTCTCCCATTTATTCACTGTCACTCTGATTCCAATCATTTATTTGGGAACAAAATGGACGTTTGTGGGTTCACTACAATCTTTTGTAGAATTATCCTTATTATTTCCATTCATTATTTTATACCAAATGCTTCTAAACCTTAGGATATACTTTAAGAATTTATTTCGAAATAATGTTTTTATCTATTTTCAGAGATAGAAATGTAACGACGTGGTGCAGACTTGTTGGATACAGAGTACTCGAGCGTAAGTGATTTCAATCATGTGAATCTATCTACTTCACTCTCTAATCAACGAGAAATTACTCTAGAGGAGATAAAAACAAATGTATGGTTGCGGGATAGCAATTGTGCGACAGTGTGGACACTTGTTCTAATTGAGTGAACATGTCAGCTGTGTGAAATTAGTAGTTTGTGGATAATCGAGCATGCTCGAGTTTTGGGTCACTTTTTAGAGTAGTGTTTTAGAAAACGTGAACGAGTAAAATATGTTGAAAACAATTATAAAGAAAGTAATTGTATAAGCTAAAAATGAGTAGGCAACAACGGTGGACATAGGAGAATTGACAACTAGTCACATCCCTTGTAATGCATTATGAGGCATTTTAGCCTTTGGGTGTAGACATGATTTTGGTGATCGATCATATATCTCGTATTTACACAACATGAAATAATACAGGTCTATCTAACATGAAAGTGAGTAAGAAAGAATTTAGAACGGGCTTATTGACACTGCATGAAATAGTAAAGGCCTATCTAGACAACATGTTTCGGACAAACGTGATCAAGACATCCGACATTTTGTCATAGGTAACACGCCTTGGACAAGCATGGCCATGACAAGACAACATGAAAAATACTAATTGCACCTCCATCAACGAAATCTATATTAAAACTAGGTTTAACATGGAAATCAAGATCCCAAGACAATTAATATACTTGTTTAAAATAACATAAACATTATTAAGTACGAACATCGTTTCATGGCCCCTAGAGAAGCGATCATCATCCGACTAAAGGTCCGAATGATGAGAGATATATTTAATTTGAAGTATTCAAATTAATATTTAATAGGTTAAATATATTAAATACAAACCGAAAAATATATATTTAATTTGAAAGGTTCCATCACTTTTTAATATATATATATATATTAAATATAAATGGAGAAAAATATTTAATATATTAAACAAAAATATACTTATTGTATTTTATATATTAAATATTAAAATAAAGACTATACGAAGGAGATTCAACCCGACTTTATAGAAGAATTTAACCGATAGAGGAATTGGAGCGAGTAGACACACCAGTCTAGATTTTTTTTTCTAAATAAATTTGCTTAAACCTTAGTTTGGTTTAATTGTAAATAAATTCAAAGTTGATTCCAATACTTCCGTTTCATAAATGAAGTGTTTATTCCCGACACCTCATGCATAATAAATGTTACCAGTATGAGATACTTCTTCAATATCTTTTTTATATAGACGCTACACCATGATGTGGCACACACTCCTTCCCTTCCATTGATTTTCAGTAGCTTGAGCGTGCACTAGCCCGTAGTCAGGTTTTGGGGTACGTATACAAGCCCATCTAGTAGATTCATGTGCACGTGCATGAAATCATGTGTAGATGATATACTACACATCCAACCCTACTCGGAAAGAGAAAGTAGAGCCCAAAGAACAGTCACAAAAAGATAGGTCTCACCATTGACTATGATTGTATGCAATTACATTTTTCGATCCCAACAATTTGACTAACTTACTGAATATTTTTAAATACTCAACCCACGACGACATCAACCATGGAGGCTATGAAAGTAGAGTCAAGATACGCGATGGGGGCATCTGCATTGGTTTTAAATTTGATAGGAGAGGTCGTTTTTGTCCTATTTTTAGTTACACTATTTCTTTGACGTTATTTTTCAATTTTAAATGAATTTTGTGAACGTTTAAGTTCATGACAATATTTAAATTCGAATGATTTTTCGAACTAGCAATCATAACATGCATGTAGTAGCGGCTTCATTACAATTTTCATCACTATAATTTCAATTAATTAAAAATAGGCTAAATTAATAAATACCTTTAAACTTTGAACGGTCTAATAAAAATATAAAATTTCAAAAATTTCAATTATACCCTAAACTAAAAAATAAAAATAAAAAAAAAATACTCAAATATGGTTTAAAAAAGAACTTTTAAAATTATTTTTAATATTTTTTTTAAACTTCAAAAATACTTTTAATCTTTTTATAAAAGATTTAAAAATATATTTACCATTTGTATCACGTTAAAAAAATAACATTAAAATATTTGTATAACAGTTTTTGTCCATTATTGCAACTATTTTTTTTTTTATTTATAAAGGTAAGTTGTGTTAATGCTACTCAGAGTATTTTTTTAATATAATATTAATAATAAAGATTTTTTAAAATATTTTTACAAAACTTACCCGTTATCCCAGAATGTTTTGGGCTTATTTTGGGCTGGATAAATTTGAAGCCCATTATGTGAAGCCCATTATGTGAAGCCCATTATGTGAAGCCCAATTAGCCGATACAAAAGGGGTTTATCCTCCTGTAGTTCTCATCAGCCAAAACCCCAACCTCAGACCTCCCTCCATTTTTCAGCACAAAAAGACCTTTCATGGCGCTTCGTAATCTTCTTCTTCTTCTTAAAACTCCTCCTTATCTTCACCTTCGCCTCATGGCTTCATCAACCTCCCTCTTCCCTTCCTCTATTCACCTCCGCTCCCTTACTTCCGCCGCCTCTCGAGCTCCTTCCTTCAGTTTCCTTGAGTTCAGGTTCTACCTCTTTACTCTGCTTTTCGTTGGATAATATGCAGGAATGTTCAGAATGTGTTTCTTTATGTTTTTCTCATGTTTCGGTGTTTACATTTCAAGCTAATGGATTGAGTCTCGTTCTGTTTTGGTATTTTGGGTGTGTTGTGATTTGAGGTGTTAGCTTTGAACTGCATTTTAATGGCCTTAGTAATCAGACGTGCTAATGTGATTATTTTGGCTTTTGGTTTTGGTTTTCTTGAATAATTTTGCGTGGTCAACAATGCTTTTGCTTTATTTTATTTTATTTTATTTGAATTTTTTCTTAATCTTTGTCATTTTAATGGAGCTAGTGGGACGAGATTTCGAGCGAGGAAGATTCCCACTAGCTTGCGGCTGGCACAAAATGTAGTAGTCTCTGCGAAGGCTTCCATGTCATCAAGTGCTGCTACTAAAACATCGCCGGGAAGTGAGAGTTTGAAGGCTTATGGGTCAGAGCAAATTCAGGCAAGTAATTGGGAATTTCATATTCTGAGTCAAATGTTTTTACGTTAGATGTGTTATTGTGTTAACATTTGTTATTGGGTTCATGCAAAAGATGAACATATGCACATGTAACTTCCAATTTATGTTATTTGTTAAGCATCATATTTCGTAAAAGACATTGATCATAGCTATGCTCATCACTCCTCTTCCTTCCTGATTTTTGGAATCTTTTAAAGGACTTTTTGATTAAGCCTTGGGCTTGAATCAACGAGTTAAATTGCAATTTAAATTTATGAATATACTGTTGAAATGTTAACGATAATGGGCACTCATATTAAATCATGTAAATTACATGGGCTTGTAAAAATGTTTGAACTAATCAATAAAAGTTAAGGAGTAGTTCTTACGTATATTATAAATTGTCATAATTTACTTTTATCTTGATATTTTCAATATTTTCCCGATAGTTGAATGACATTTTGAAAATAATTAAAGCATTTCTCTCAATTGTTGTCAAACCTTTTCCACTACAGACATGTTGGCATACCAATGGAAAGTTTACTTCATATCGTAAGTATTTTATAGTGCAGATATTGTGTGGGGTGGAAAAATTAGTTGGACAAATTCAGTTGCAGACTGTTATTGTTTTGTTTTTTTCTTCTTTTTTTTTTATGAGAAACAAAAGTATATATACCAGAAAAAAGAGAAACAACCTAAGATCTTAGGAAGAGGGATTCCTAAGCCTATGGAGAAGGAATCAGACACAAGGCCTCCAATCTAAGGTGTGAAGAAAATATGGGCTATTACGAAAAGATTTGTGGAGGGCACTCAAATTTAAGACTGTATAATGAAGTCTCAGCAATTTACAAAAAAATTTAACTTATTTTCGAATGACCTTGAATTCTCAATTTTTGAAGGAGACAAAGTAAGAGCTCTCATGTGGTTGTCCATAAATATTTGTCTTCATCTTTAAATTTGAGCAAACCATCTTCCACACTCTTAGGACGGACAAGATCAAAACATTCGAAGGTGTATTGCCAACCTTTGAAAGCGTAGAGCAATGAAGGAAGAATTGGTCGATAAATTCTATACCACTCTTGCATATTAGACAATTATCAGGAGATAAGAACAAATGGAAAAAAAGTTGTTTCCAAAGGACCGCTGCCTTTCCATATCATTTTGCTAAGCTGCTGATCCAAATAAGAAATCATAGATGGAAGAATTATGCTCCCCAATTTGACCGAGAAAGACCTAGATGGGTTGGGGATCCAAATAATACCATCTGCTTGCTTTACGTGGAAACATATTTCAAAGTAAGGATGTTAGATTAGGCCATTCTTCCACTGCCTTGCCCAGAAGTTGTCTTCTAAGCTTAAGATCCCAAGCTCAAGGCCAACTAGTTTCTGTGACCCAAAGAGACTTAGAACATAGACTTGCAATAGCATTAGGAAAAGGAAAAGGAAAAGAAATGTGAGACCAGTTATCTTGCCAAAATCTTTTTTTCCTTCAATTCTTGAAGTGAAATTGGAATTTTCCTCGAAAAGTTTTTTTCTTTGATAATGTCCTTCCAAGGGTTGCTACTTGCCTGAATGGGGTCCATTTAGTGTCTGCCTACTGTAATTGCTTATGATAATGCCTTTCCACAAAGACTTGTCCCCATGAAAATATCTCTAAAGTAAAGTCTGCAACCTTGGCCCAAATGTTAAGGTGACTACCACCATCATTGTCGTTTCCTTTCATGAAATGAATGCATGTACATCACACCTCCTATGGTGGTTGCCAAAGCTTCTTGTGAACTTGAAACCTGCCATGGACTTGGATCTACCATATAATAAACATGCCTTAAAGATTCAATCATAAGTCACTTTTCCTTGGTTGTATGTAAACCTCCCTTCAACCCCACCTGCTAAATTGTTAATGAAGGGCTTTTTAGGGTCTCATTTCCTTTATGTCTGAAAAGACAAAAGTTTAGGAAGGTATGGTTCTTTGATAGTATTGCTTGCAATTTTTTGGAATGGGGCGTCAACAATGGCTGCCTCATGCATAGATGTCTCACTGTGATCTTACTAGGACCGATCTTTAGTCTTTGGTTGTTATCTTGGAACCAATGGTTAGAAGGGTCAACTATGTATCAAGACGGAAGCGGAGGTTACATATGGATGGATGAATGTCGAACATCTCACTTGAACGAATTCTCTACCAATATCATGATTCTTTAGAGAGAAGATATCCTTGACCTGCCTATTATGTTGAAGCCAATGCCCAGTAAGTCTAATGATTTAGTGAATACCTAATTTATCAAGGTAAGTCTTTCCCTTTTTGAAATAGGGAGGCGTCTCCAATTTAGTGAGCTTGCTTCAAATGGTATCAGATACCAAAAAGAAAGGATGGAGAACCTTCCCTAGGAAGCAAACCTATGTAGATTTGAGGGAGAGATCCATTGTTGCATGCCAAGAAAGGCTGAACTTTCAATCCCTTCCATGTCAATATTCAGCTTATCAAATGCTGCAGCCTAAAATAGTTGTAGGCTATTTCTTCAGAATTCTGGATGACGCCTGTTACCGTTTGAAAGTACGATCTTTAGACTTCCTCATGCTCTTTAATGGAAACTATTTCTTTAGATTACATGTAATCGTGGCCTTTTATCCATTTTTTTTTTTGGAGTTCACTAAATGTGAAGTTCAATAGAAACTTTGTTCGTTATTTATTTAGTTGTTGTGATGCACACAATAGGAAAGTGTTGCTTATTGAGATGATGGTCTTTGGAGAATATACTTTATTGTGGGGCGTTGAGATGCATGCTTGAAACGCCATGCTTTCCAAAAACATTGATTTTTTTCCCCTTTTTAATTGATATCCAATTTTCTTATTGTATATGATAGAGCATTTAGTTCCCCTGTTTTTATAATGCTTTTTCAGAAACAAACATATGTACTTTAAGATTTTTGAGCTCCCTTTATCAATTTTGTGTTTAGTTTTGCATGCTCAAAAGACATTTAAAGTTGATTGATCATCAAACTTAAGTGTTTCAATATTTCAGGGTTTTAACCTAAGAGATAGTCTGTACCTAACTTAAGTCCCTTGATTTGAATCACATTGACTTGTAGAGTTTAGTATTAGTGTGCTAGGAGTTTGCATAACCAATGGGTTCTTAGGCCAATTCACAATGGTTCTCAGCAATAGGGTTTGTTCTAAAGAAGGCTTTGCCACAACACATTTAAGTGAAAGGATATTTCAAAAAGATGTATTTAACACCTCCACTGTCAGATAGCATTGAAAGCTAAAATTCTACGACCATTGCTGGAATTTTGAACCAACAGATCGGTTGAAATTTCCTCTTCCGTTAGCCAACCATTGGGTTGAATGTTGTAAGGATAAAAACTCTTGGATTTGTTTCCTGGTTAAGTGTTTGTGGTGCATACTTCCTGATTCTGATCTTGGTTCTTGCTGGTTGCTTGAAATTTTTAGGTACTGGAAGGCTTAGATCCTGTAAGAAAGAGGCCTGGAATGTATATTGGGAGCACAGGACCTCGTGGACTGCATCATTTGGTATTTGACTTTTCTAATTCTAACATGGAGAAAATCCACCCCCCAACAGAGAATGGTAAAAGTTTGATGAGATGTCTTTATTGATCTTGGCAGGTCTATGAAATATTGGATAACGCTGTTGATGAGGCTCAAGCTGGTTTTGCCTCAAAGATAGATGTTGTCTTGCATGCAGATAATTCTGTGAGCATCACTGACAATGGACGTGGGGTATGATTTATCATTTTATCTCAATTCTTTTCAGCTTGACAGCATAAAGCTCAGATTACTGCATTCAATTCATATTCCTATTAACTTGAACAGTGTTCTTCAAATTGTAATCATTATAATAGGTGTTTAACATTTTTCTTAAATTTTGATTTAGTTTATTCACAATCTTGATACTCAAAATTGTATGATTTGTTTCACTATAATCTTTTTCTAGTTGGCAGGATTACTTTTTTTATTTTTTTATGAGAAACATACTATCATTTCAGTGATATAATAAATTAATAGAAAAAGAGAGGAAAATCACTTCCAAGCCAATCAATGCTACAAAAAGAAGAGGAATTTTTTAATAAGGTTTTACTGAATGCATATCTGTAGAAGGAAATGTTTTTTTTTTTTTAATAATTATAATAATTTAGAAATTTAACTTTTGGCCTCATGCAGAATGTGCTATTAAGATTGAAATGCTGCTGTTGGACGAATGTTTTCAAGTTAATAATATGTAACTGTTGTGAACATTGTAGTTACTTTTTCCTGTGTAAACTTTTGAATTATATGTTTCAGATCCCTACTGATTTGCATCCTGCTACGAAGAAATCTTCCTTGGAGACTGTGTTGACGGTATTGCTTCATGAACAACATCTTGCTCGAGTTACCATGGAATAGTTTTTTCTTGCATGTATTAATTATGTATTCTTGGAACAATAAAAGGTGGAATATTGTCCTATGATCCATACAACTTAAAATTTATAAGTAGTTTGCTGGGTAAAAAGCATGAGAAAAGGGAGCAGAGTAATTTTGTGCATACTTCATGTTTGATTTGCAATTAGCATTTCTTTTTTCTAAAACAACAGTGAACTATCGGCCCTAAAATGTTACTGAATGATAATTCTTTTAATAATAAAATACCAAGTAACGAACTGAAACAGCACCTTAATTTTGAAAATGATTTTAGGGTTTTCATTTGAATAGAATCCAAGTTTTCGTCAAAAAATATTCAAAAGGATTCAAATTTGAAGGTTATTGTAATCATATATGTTTATGAATTTAGATGGTTTTGTTTTCATAGGAAACGACTTGTATATTTTATATATAAAAGAATAGAAAAAAAGGAGATGCTATCCCCACACACCATGGAGATTACACAAGGATTCCTAATTGGGATAAACTTCTACAAAATCGTAGTTACAAAAATCGTTATAAAGAGAGCACCATAATAAAAGTGCTCCCTCACATACTTCATATAGTTTTAATATTCAACTTTGTTTATGGTGCTTTCAAATACCCATACAAAAAGAAATCTTTCAATAATCGTTGTTTGGATCATGACCCTGTTCCTTTTCTACTTTGCAATCTGATTTTATTTTTGCATTCTGTGGCTGTACTGCTGCCATGGCAGTTAACCAGGTTTTAATGAAGTTGTTATTTCTAACAAGAACTGTGAGCACAGCAATATTTCCTTTGTAATCCTACCAAGGTGGCGAGACTGATCTGCTATTGAATTGTACAGGTATTACATGCAGGTGGCAAGTTTGGTGGTTCCAGCAGTGGCTACAGTGTCTCAGGTGGACTACATGGCGTGGGTCTGTCCGTGGTTAATGCCTTGTCTGAGGTTTGTCTGTAATCCATTTTATAGAGTTTTGTCTGAAATTAAACTCTTGGATGCATGGTTAAACTATAACTTGTAGTTTCTCCTTTCTATATTCATCGGTATAAAACCGGCAGCTTCAATCTCCTTTTACTGGTGAGACAACAATGAACAAACAAATAACTTGAAATAATCTGTGCATAAAACTCATGTCACCATTGGTGCCTGAACAGATAGAAATTGAAGGGTGGTTGAGAGTTTCGACTTCCTGTTAATAGTTACTTTAAAATGACAAATTTTTACTTGCTTTGCAGTCGTTGGAAGTTTGTATTTGGCGTGATGGGAAGGAGTTCCACCAAAAGTATTCTCGTGGAAAGCCGGCAACCACTCTAACATGCCATGTTCCTTCAAATGAGTTGAAAGATCATCAAGGAACTCGCATCAGATTTTGGCCCGACAAAGAAGGTTTTACTTGACCATCATGGTCTGAAATATTTCTGTTGTTATTATGTTAATTTATATTTTTCTTTTGGTTAGCGTTTAACAATGTTGATTTAATTTTCAATTATTTACCAAGCATAAGAACTTTTCTTGTTGGTCTTTCTTTCCACTTTAATTCACGTGTTCCTTCTAATTTTATCCAGTCTTTACTACTGTAATACAATTTGACTACAACACAATATCTGGACGAATTAGGGAGCTAGCTTTTCTAAACCCCAAGGTACTTTTTGTATTTTTTTTTGTTTTTATTTATATAAAATGATGCCTTCCTTGATACTAGTCAGCCTTTTCCGTTTTCTGGAAAATCATCGACCAAGCATATGTGGCAGGAGATAGCTTATTGGTTTCTATTACATGTTGGAAGCCTCTGAAACAATGTATGACTTACCACCCCTGTGATATGAACCCTTGCAGTTGACTATAACCCTTACAAAGGAAGATGATGATGTGGAGAAGAACCAATACAATGAATACTGCTATGCTGGTGGCTTGGTTGAATATGTGGCATGGTTGAACAGTGATAAAGTATATCATCTTATTGTTCTTCCCTTTGTCTTCTTATTTTTATTTTTTTAATTTCTTCTTCAGTTCTTGTCACAGGTCTTCCCTAATTTTCATTTCATGTTTCATACACTATACATTATAAAGCTAACTATAATCACTGCTAATGCTCATTTTCGTTTCTCCAGAAACCACTTCATGATGTATTTGGTTTCAGAAAAGAAACGGATGGAGTAGCCATTGATATTGCACTTCAATGGTATGTCATTTAATCTTGGTGTTCTCTGGATTTTCTCAAATCTTCTATTATTTTGTGTGAACAATGAGAATCCGCGAAACTATTACTCTCAACGCCGGATTGATTGAAAATCTCCATACTAGAAATATGTTAATTTTTTTTTTCAACTGTTGTGATTTGATTCTTACCTGGTTATTGGACTGTCAGGGCTTTGCAAAGTCAGAATTGTGAATTTTGATTGCCAGTCATAGCATGAGATGATAAGAATCATAGGGCAACTAACACTTATTTGGCAAGAATCTTAATATTGTCTGCCTTGTTGATTGTTTACTAGGTGTGCAGATGCATATTCAGACACAATTCTGGGATATGCTAATAGCATACGGACTATTGATGGTGGCACCCATATAGATGGGATGAAGGCTTCATTGACGAGAACACTAAATAATCTTGGAAAGAGATCAAAGATTATTAAGGTGGTATTGTTTCCAGAGTTTTATCTAGTTCATAATGTGTTTGTACGTGCATTGCTCATTTACATGGTCAGAGATTTGAATATAACCTTTGCTCGATAATGGCATATTTTGCATTAACTTTATGGCTGCTTCATGTTCTGGATTCTTGTGGTCAAATACGAAGATGGAGTAAATTACTTTTCTGCTTTATTCAGAAAAATCTTCTTCTTTTCCTTGCTCTCTCCTTCCTACTTCCTACCAAATGCCCAAACCCCCCATTCCTAGGTATCATAAAAATGGAAAATAAAAGGTAATTAAATTATCTTTCTAATAACCTTAGGGTCCTTCCATAACCAGGCTTCTTTTTGTGTCAATTGGGTTTTGTTCTGGTAACGTCCCAATTGTCTTCAAGATGGAACTCTCTCCTCTGCCCCTTTCTTTTGTAGCTTCATACATGGTAAAACTGTGTTTCTCATAAAAAAAAAGAGTTGTGGTCTATATGGTCATGCAGAACAGAAACTTGATGTGATATTTCTAAACAGGGTTAAATATTTTTATTATATGCCTCTATGAGTCCTTAAACCAGAATTTACTTTGCAATCTCATGCAAAATTTGTTTGTGGTCATGGAAATCTTATATTTAAAATCCAGAAGAGGAATCCTAGTTCTATTTTCGTGCTCCAAAAATCTTGGAGACTTCTTTTTGTGGCAATTATGGTCATCATTAGAAAGAAAATGCTGAAATGCTGAGGACTAATCTCTATCATCCTTTAGCGCAAGTGAAACGAAGGAAGCCATATATTTTTCTGATAGGAAGGAGGATAGGCCAGTGTAGATCATATTAGCTTCCATGTTACTTTTGGGCTGCTACCTCTAATTATTATGGGAATTATTATTATTATTATTATTATTATTATTATTTTGGTTCTAACCAACTATATGGTCTAGGGTGAATATATTTAATCTTCCTCGTTTTGTAGCTTTTTTGGCATTAATTGATTATTTTCAAATGCACACACACCCTCATTCTCTTGTCATGTGAGGTGCGACAAGAATATTTGATTTTCGTATAGTTCAACTAAAGAATTATTAATAGAAGGAAATAAACTAAACACAATTATGTATTTCTTCCAGGACAAGGATATCAGCTTAAGTGGTGAACATGTTAGGGAGGGATTAACCTGTGTTGTCTCTGTGAGGGTCCAAAATCCAGAGTTTGAAGGACAGACTAAGGTACCCTTCCAAAATTAATTTTAATTTTGATCTCTGGGCCAGTTTATACTGCTATTATCTTATGCTTTCTCCTCTATAATGTGTGTCTTACTTTTTTGTCTATTCCTAAAAGACAAGGTTGGGAAATCCTGAAGTGCGAAAAGTAGTTGAGCAATCTATACAGGAGTACCTAACTGAATACCTGGAGTTGCACCCTGATGTCCTTGATTTAATCCTTTCAAAATCTTTAAATGCTCTCAAGGTGATTTTCTGTAAGACAACGAAGTTGTATGCATGATTCATTCCTTTCAGAAGTGCTCTAATTGTGGGATTCCATTTTGTAATTCCTCTTAACTTGAAGTAATTATTTTCTTCTATTATTCTTATTTTCAGGCTGCTCTGGCTGCTAAGAGGGCAAGGGAGCTTGTGAGACAAAAAAGTGTCTTGCGTTCATCATCACTTCCCGGCAAACTAGCTGATTGCTCATCAACTGATCCTGAGGACTCAGGTATTAAGCTTACGCTTGGATGGAAATAGAGAAACAAGTTTCCATTGATGTAATATTTTCTATAAGAATTCCATTGATATGGATGGAATTTCCAGTTTCATCTAGGCTTTATAGCATGGAGATTACTTAATAGTATTTTACTGGTTTTAGTCTAGTCAAATATTGTCTAAAGTCAATTGGTTTACTGCCCAACTTTTCCAGTTATTTGTAACATAGCAACTCTCCCAGTGAGACTTCACCATAGTTAGGGGCCATTAGGCACCCTCACCAACCCACTCTGAAATTTAGATGGTTATAATATAACATATCTAAATATTCATTCTATATATATATCTGAAGTCTCGTGTTCCATTCTCTCGGGAAAAAAGCATCTTCAGTGTAGGTACTTAATCATACTTTGAGTATCCAATATCGCCATGGTTGGCCTAATGGTCATTTAGTATCAAGGTAAAAATAGATGGTTTAAAGAGAATGAGTTTAGGCTATGGCGGTTACTTGGGATTTAATATTCTATGAATTTTCTTGATAACAAATGTTGTCGGTCAAATGTTGTTCCTAAGTTGAGTATGCAAGTTGACCTTAATACTCAAAAATATTAAAAAAAAAAAAAAGAAAAAGAAAAAAGCAGTTGTCGAACTTGTCATATACTAAAAAATATTGAAAATTTTCTTGGAAATGTTCGCATTATGAGTGCATTTTATTCTTTTTTCCTTTTTTTGAGAAATATATTTTTCTTTAATCTCATTTTTCCTCTGCCGCAGAAATTTTCATTGTTGAGGGAGACTCTGCAGGTGGAAGTGCAAAACAGGGCCGTGATAGGCGCTTCCAGGTATCCTCTGATTGCTAATGATTGGTTTGCTTTGTAAATCCCAAATATTAGGATAGTTTCTTCTTCTTTCTTTCTTTCTTTCTTTCTTCTTCTTTTTTTTTTTTCCTTTTTTTCAAAATAATGTGAAAAGAATTGATTTTAAATGAGGAAGGCCTAAAAACGGAGCACTCAAGTTCTCTTTCCCGAGGATCTATAATATCACAACTTCTAAAGAGAGTTGGTTTATCAATGTTGGTCTGAATCCTCCAGCAATTGGGTTTTCCTATTAGAAGAAATTTGACTGATGAGGAAGCTCTGGAATAGTTGTCTTTATAAAATGTGTTGGTCTCTCCAAAATGATGGTTAAGATTCTAAATCAATTAGAAGAAATTTGTCCTTATCAATTAAGCCGTCCAAAAGTTAAGATTCTAAATCATGGTCTCTCGAAAATGATGGTTGCTTCATGGTGTACTCCTTAATTCCTGTGTTGAAACATGGCCCTTTATCGATTGAGATGACTAAGGCCATCTTGAAAGCTAAGGTGTCAAAGAAGGTGAAGATTTTATTGTGGGTTTTTGTCCAAAGAAAAATTAATGCCAGGGGATCTGCTTCAAAGGAGGTGGCTGAATTATTATAGGAGTTAGTATGCGACATTAATGAGTTATAGGAGTCAATTAGACTTCTCCATTTGGTGTTCTTTCTCTAGATCTTTTTGTATAATGATCTTGTTCATATTGCAGCCATGTGGGAGTCTTTTTTGTTACCCTTTCGCTACGTGGGAATTGTTAGGAACCGGGAGAGAAAACTGGAAAGATCAGATAAATTGGAAGAAATCTCACTTTCTATTGAAGAATGAAATTCGCCACTATATAGTCTGGTATGACTAAATCAAATCTAATTCAAATAACTAGATCAAATCTAATTCAAATAACTAGATCAAATCTAATTCAAATAACTAGATCAAATCTAATCCAAATAACTAGATCAAATCTAATCCTAACAATTCCTCCCTTAAATTGAACACGAATAGTAATCCGTTTATATCTAATGTTTTCTAACAAACTTCCACCCTCAGGTAACTTCAACAATTCCCATGTGTCATTTCTGTTTATTGCGATCCATGACTTGCCTCCATTTCTCACTCTTCAATGCGTCTTCAAAGTTTACAGGTTCAGTAGTGGTAAACATGGCCGAGTGAGCTTCATCATCTTCTTTACAAAAAAAACTTCTCCTATTGCATAGTCTCTCATCCGGATTGCTTCATCATCATCTTCACAAAAATCTTCTCCTATTGCATAGTCTCTCATCCAGACTGGTGATCTCTTATTCCTCGCCTTATTCGAGCTAGGAGAGCTTGCTTCACAGCCAAAGAGCCAGAGGAAATATTTTCCTCTGTAGTATTTTCATCTGCCGCTTCTATATCATTATTTTCATCTCGCTTTTGACTAATGAAAATAATAGAGTCTGTAAGCTTTTGACTCTTCACTAGCTCCCAGCAAAACATAACTCAAACTCTTATCATCTAGCTTAGTTCTCCGAGCTGCCTCCTCTTTTGTCTCTGAATCAACTCGAGCTCACAATATTGTTCTTCTTCCTTTCGCTGCAGCTCCAGAACTAATCGTCGCTGAGCTTTTTCTACCCTTCTCCTATTCTCTTCCACCATTTTATCTTGCTCTTCTCTCTCTTTCCGTGCTTGTTCTTCTTTTTGTCTTGTAGCAGTAAGAGCGGCTTCTTTCTCTTTCTCAAGCTGCACATCAACATCATCAAACAACTTCTTGCGACCTTCCTTTATTCGTCTCTGTATTTCTAATTTAGTCTCTTCGGAGTTTAGCCTTTCTTCAACATTCTTCTGAATTAGTTCTTCCATCCTCCTAGCTGCTCTTCTTCTAACTTCTTCAACTCTGCTTCATGCCTTTTCTTCTCTTCTTCCTCTTTCTTAAGCTTCTGTTTGCGTCGGTGGCTGAGGGAACTTGAACGGCTACTTCTCCTGGAACGGGTAGTGGAATGATAGGGAGAAGGACTTGGGTCCCTTCTACTTCTCCGATTATGGTGATAGGAATTGGAGCGATGAGTGTACGACAAAGACCTTGAACCACTTCTCCCCATAAGTTTCAATTGAGTTTGAACGACTGCTACAGGTTGAGATATAGCATGCAGTACGAACATTCGATTCAAAGACATCTTTGTCTCCATGATTAAGCCTCTCTTAAGATGAAACACCTTGCATGTTCCATTTTGAAATAAAATGCTAATCCCCTTTGCTTGCAATTTCCCAATACTCAGCATATTGTTCTTCAGCTCTGGCACATAGAACACTCCTGTGATTATCAGTATGATTCCATTCACTTGCAGCTGTACATTACCTTTTCCCGTTACCTCCATGCTTGAGTTGTTGTCCAGCTTCACTGAATCTCTTAAACTTCCATCAAAATCTGGAAAATATTCCTTCTTCCCACACATATGATTGCTACATCCCGAGTCAAGGAACCACATATCTTCTCTATTGGCCTTATTCATATTCACGTAAGCCATCAGCGGCATCTCTTCTTGAGTCTCTGCATAGTTTGTCTCTCTCCTTGCTCTGACATTCCCATTGAAAATGTCCTAGCTTGTGACAATTATAGCACTCCACTGTGGCCTTGTTGAAGGTTTGTCTGCCTCGTCTGGTATTGCTTTGACATTCCCATTGAAAATGTCCTAGCTTGTGACAGTTATAGCACTCCACTGTGACCTTGTTGAAGGTTTGTCTGCCTCGTCCCCTTCCTCTACCTCCAAAGCTTCCACGACTTTGACTCCTTCCTCCAGCAGACTGCACAAATGGACTCTCCATCGACATACTTTTATTATGACACACATTAAAGACTGCAGCTTCTTGCTTTAACTAGTTCAGGGCATAGCTCTGATACCACATTGTTAGGAACAGGGAGAGAAAACTGGAAAGATCAGATAAATTGGAAGAAATCTCACTTTCTATTGAAGAATGAAATTCACTATTATATAGGAGAATCAAATTTGATATGACTAAATCTAGTATGACTAAATCAAATCTAATTCAAATAACTAGATCAAATCTAATCCTAACAAGAATATCTCATTTTCCCTTTTGTATAATCTTCTCGGCCATATGTATTCTTTTGTTTCTTATTAAAAAAGTTAAAAACTAATAATTTGACCTATGGTTTTCTTTCCATATCCTAATTTGTTGTGAGTGGTTTAGATTTTGAATGGGTCTGAATTCGAAGTTTTTGATAATATAGGAAGAAAGAAAATAGAAGGAAAAAAAATTTGATAATTTTATTTTTGTGCCTTTTCTCTTCATGATAATTGGTTGATCAACTACACCTCTGAGGACAAAGTACTTTTTGGGGCGGTGTAAGGTTTATGTGAGATTCCACATCGGTTGGAGAGAACAAAGCATTCTTTATAAAGCTGTAGAAACCTCTTCTTAGCATATGCGTTTTAAAAACTTTGGGGGGAAACTCGAAAGGGAAAGTCCAAAGAGGATAATATCTGCTTGCGGTGGGCCTGGGCCGTTACCGTTTATTAGTGGGAAAATATTAGAGTTGTTATTAGGATACTAAAAGAGCATACTCAAAAAGTAGCTACGCATACAATAGGGTGAAGGGGTTTAAGGAACCCAATTATGTTGTTTTATTTTTAATATTCTTGACAATTCTGCATGTCCTAACCTACATGTGATGTAATATTCTTAAAAAAGGGATACATATGATTTTTATACCGTATATATTGTCCTTTTCCTTTTTATAATACTCCAGTCCTTTAGTCACTTCAGTTTATTCATTTTTAATCAGCGAAATCAGGTTTATCGTACAATCTATAGTCAAGTACTTGCATGCATAATAATACAAAAATGAATGTACTTGCATGGTATCCTTAATTTGTTATAAATGCTCAATGCAGGCTATTCTCCCTTTGAGGGGAAAAATCTTAAACATTGAGAGGAAAGACGAGGCTGCAATGTACAAAAATGAAGAGATTCAGAATTTAATTCTTGCTCTTGGACTTGGAGTCAAGGTTTATAATATTTTTTGTCCTTAAATTGTTTAAAATTATTACTTTTTCCTTAGATTTTGCATTTACTTTTGGCGTCAGGGGGAAGATTTTAAAAAGGAGGCTCTTCGTTATCATAAAATAATCATATTGACGGATGCTGATGTAGATGGTGCTCATATCCGAACTCTGCTCTTAACATTTTTCTTTAGATATCAGGTACAGTAATTGTCACTATGATTTATTGCTAGGGACATGTAAGATGCAAAGCAAACTTGAAATGCACAATTTAATGGAACGAAAACGAATTTGATGTTTTGTTCTTGATCACAGAAAGCTTTGTTTGACCAAGGTTGCATTTATATTGGAGTTCCACCTCTTTACAAGGTTCGCTTTCCCTCTTGATGGGTCAGAGATGCAGAATCATGCTTAGTTTTAGTTCTTTTTGTGGTTAATTTCTTTGCCTTGTTCTTTTTTTTTTTTTTTTTTTTTTTTTTTGGAAATCACCAGGTTGAGAGGGGGAAGCAAGCGTACTATTGCTATGATGACAAGGAGCTAAAAAGGCTTCAAAGTTCCTTCCCTTCAAATGCATCATATAATATTCAGAGGTTCAAAGGTATTCAAAGTAGTATTGATTCCACCTCATTGATGTCTTTGATGGATCCGTTGCCTCTTTACATGATATCATACATACCATTTGGTGGCTTTTAATCCTTGTTTTGTGTTGAGTTATGCTAATGTTTGAGGGTGCTTTAGGCATCTCACACTTAAAATCACCATGGTTGGGTGTAAGAATAAAGATACATAAAATCACCATGGTTTGGTGTAAGAATAAAGATGCTTTCTGTAACCACCCAAGCCCACCGCTAGCAGATATTGTCCTCTTTGACTTTCCCTTTAGGGCTTCCCCTCAAGATTTTTAAAACGCGTCTGTTAACGAGAGGTTTCCACTCCCTTATAAAGAATGTTTTGTTCTCCTCCCAAACTGACGTAGGATCTCACGCTCTTGGTAAAAGTTAAAAGTAAAGCACTGCTTTTGGCCCAAGTGCTTGGTTGAAAGCATTTCAAAAGGTACTTGAGAGAGTAGATCTAGACACCAAAGTCATTTGTAAGTACTTCAAGTGAGATACATTTGCTGACCTTATTTATTTTAAAAGCACTCCCATATATTCTCTACGAGGACTTATCTTCCCATTGTGCAAAATGTATAAATAATATAGTTACAATAAGTGGTGTTAATGCTTGGACCAAATGGACTTATCTTCCACTACGCTGGCTGTTTTGTTTATTTGTTCTTTTTAAAAAAAAAAAGATTGGGAAATTTGGAAGAGAGAAAATGAAAATGTAACAGCTCAAGCTCACCGCTAGTAGATATTGTCCTTTTTGGACTTTCCTTTTCAGGATTTTAAAGGTTTCCACACCCTTATAAAAAATGTTTCGTTTTCCTCCCCAACCGATGTGGAATCTCACAATCCACCTCCTTTCGAGGCTCAACGTTCTCACAAGTACTCGTTTACTTCTCCAATTGATGTGGGACCCCCACCCTTTGGGGCCCAGCGTCCTTGTTGGCACACTGTCTCATGTCTACTCCCCTTCGGGGTTCAGCCTCCTCGTTGGCACATGGTCCATTGTCTGGCTCTAATACCATTTATAACAGCCCAAGCCTACTGCTAGCAGATATTGTCCTCTTTGGCTTTCACTTTCGGGGCCCAGTGTCGTAGCAGACACGTTTTATAACCTTGAGGGGTAGTCCGAAAGGAAAAGCCCAAAGAGGACAATATCTGTTAGCGGTGGGCTTGGGCTGTTATAGTAGGGAGGTGAGGAACCCCTAAGCCAAAACGGGAGGGATCAAACAAAATGCCTCCAATCTAAAGAGTGGACAAGAGGGAAAGGGATGTTACAAAAGGAATTTTGTAAGGCGCTCCAATTTTAAGGCCGTGTAAAACTGATCTAGCTGTTTTTTTACTTCACATTTTGTGATGGAAGGTTATATTTTCCTATAATGAAATAATGTTAATACTAATAAGCTGTTGTTATATAATAGTAAGTTAGTACACCCTCTAAAGTTCCCATGTTAGTATGCTTTTAAAATATTCAGGTTTTGTAAGTACGCTAAATATTCTTCCACTTCAGGTTTGGGAGAGATGATGCCTGCCCAACTATGGGAAACAACAATGGACCCAGAACAAAGGATGCTGAAGCAGTTGGCAATTGAGGATGCAGCAGAAGCAAATGTCGTATTTTCATCTCTTATGGGTGCCCGAGTAAGTAGCTCATACCCACACAACTGCTTAACTTCAATCCAGTTCAGCAGTAGGCACCATTTGCATCAATTTGGTATTTTCTTACACGTTAAAAGTTGCTCAATTGACAAATAAGGCACCATATCAACAGAAGTATATTAGATACTGGTCAATCCATTTAAACTCGAGAAGATTAGCATCGATTTCTTTTACTTAACAAAGCCTCCATAGTTTTTTTTTTGCCTTTAACATCGTATTTGTCTGTTGTCCATGCCCATCGGTTATTCGCTAGGTTTAGGTGAAAAGTGTAACAGCCCAAGCCCACCGCTAGCAAGGTTTTTAAAACGCGTCAGCTAGGTTCCATACGCTTATAAAGAATGCTTTGTTCTCCTCCCTAACTGATGTGGGATCTCACAATCCACCCCAGGGCGCAGTGTCTTCACTAGCACTTGTTACCTTTTCCAATCGATGTGGGACCCCTCAATGCACCCCTCTTTGGGGCCCAGCGTCCTTGTTAGCACACTGCCTCATGTCCACCCCTCTTCGGGGCTTTGCCTCTTCGCTGACACATGGCCCGGTATCTGGCTTTGATACCATTTGTAACAGTCCAAGCCCATCGCTAGCAAATATTGTCCTCTTTGGACTTTTTCTTTCGGGCTTCCCCTTAAGGCTTTGGAAACGCGTCTGCTTGGGAGAGATTTTTACACCCTTATAAAGAATGCTTCGTTCTCCTCCCCAACCGATGTAGGGTCTCATAGTCCTACATAGTTATGGAACACAACAAATTGCATTAAAAACACCTAACAACTACTAATTAAATTCAATGATATTGCTCTATCATTATCTATCTTGACTTCCATGAGTTTAGTTTAAAAGTATTTATTATGAATTTCCGCATATGTGATTAATGCATGCATGAGTGACGTCACTAATTTGTCTAAGCAAACTAGGGCCCTTACAAAAAGGGTAGGCTTTTCCTTTTTCCTTTTTCCTCTTGAAGCATAAAATTTACCTGGCGTAGTATCTCCACAAGTCGAAAAAAATCTATGTTCTGATCAGTGAATTTATATAGTTTGTTTTTTTTTTTTTTTTTTCAGGTGGATTTCCGAAAGGAACTTATTCAGAAATCTGCAAATATGATCGATCTCGGGCATCTAGACATATAAGTATATGTTATTAGCTTCTAATCCAAGAAGGGTAGGAACAGGATGGTCAGCTTTGGAACTTGCTTGGTTGAAGTATTTATCTCATTGGCATTCATCATCGTCGTCGATGGTGTTCGGCAGACGAACATAGCTTTGAATCAGGCCCACACCATGGGAGTGCTGTGCTCATTGGTCTGTATAGAAGGAGAAAAATTTAGGGGACTCCAGGGTGGTACAGTTGAGATGTCATTTTGATGCATGAAATGTTGTTGGAGCAAGTTTTGGATGTTTCTGGCTTGGCTCCATTCTGCGTTTCTCCTTTTTGCCCCATCCTGATGTTGTATAATTTTACACATATTTAGACAACTTAGACGACCCTGTTTTCTCATTGGCTATCTAAGATCGATCGAAGCTTGGTTTGAAGTATCGAATTGTACCACTCGACTTATAGGAGTTTATCTTAACTCATAAGAGTTTGTTCGGGGTTCTTGGACTATCTAACCAGTCAATTATTGTCTTTGTAGTCCGTGCACTCCTTGCGTGATCTCTGCATAAGTTTGAAGTGTACTCTAAAAAATCTAGGGTTTAGGATTCCTAAGACATATATGAACCATGTCTCGAAGTGTACTCATCAATCTAGGCAAATCTTTTATTGCGACTACTCGACAATCTCTCTAATAGACTCCACCACACTTTCTATCAAGCGTTAACTAAATACATACAAAATTTAAATAAATTAAATCCCGATAAACTAAAATTGAGTCTAAATGGTTTTTGAACAAAAATTTAGAACATAAGTATTATGATGAGGTTGCTTATTAGTTCCCATCGCTTTGAAATTTTTCATCTATTTTCTCGGAGATAGAACGCGGGGATTCCTCACCCCAAAATTTGTGGGGATCGAGTTCCCATTGTCAATTTTTCTCAATTTGTTATTCTTTTAATAAAATAGTTATTAAGTTTTCATTTTTAGTATAATTTTTATTTAAAAAATGGTAAAAAAAATATAATAAATTAATATATTTTATAAGAAAAACGTGTATATATATATATATATCTAAAATGTTCTATCAATATAATTTTTAAAAATTTAATCAGTAGGAATTCCCTCTTCGTTTGGGTGGGTCCCGCAGTACGCTAACCCAGCGAACCATATATATATATATTATTCAAAAGAATATGTTTGGGTATGTGCGAAAATTCCCCCAAGTGGAATATCCATTTCGAGTATACGAATCTAAATCCCAGCTTCCAGGACCCAAATTTTTCATAGGCGATCTTCCGCCATGGGAGCACAATCGCTCATCATAGAAGTAAGTTTTATCATCTCTTTCATATTTTCGTCTTTAAACTCTGCAATTCCCTTAGGTAGTTCTGCTAAGGTTTTCGCAGAATAATGTTGTATGCAAGGCGATACTATGTTAGTTTTCCACTTCGAATGCACGGTCTTAATCGTATTAGGTGTTTATTAGCATTACAATCCCCATTGCTGCGAGGTTCTGTATTTGTAATGAAGCATGCGCTTGAGATGTTTATGCATTGTCAGTATGGTTGTTTTATTTTGTGCACTGTGTTTGATGGAAATGATGATCTGATGTGAGGGATGATAGTATCGTCCGGTATTCTACATTCTCATGAAAACTGGTTGGGAGTGGTTCGTAAGTTCAGATGGTTAGGGATTCAGATTGACTGGCAAGATATGTTTTGCGTTACTGGTTTTGATCCTTGGACGAGAAAACTTCTTGGGATTTTTCTCATCTTTTTATCGAAGGACAGGATCATTAGTTCAATGAAAGTACATTTACCAAACTTGCTTTTTAAACCTTGATTAAAATAAGCACATAATTTTAGTTTTTATTCTGTCATGTACAGTACAGTCCTAGGCTATTGTTCCTCTGATCTGCTATTGTTCGTTTGATCTCAGTTCCTTATATGTAATAACTCAAGCCCACTGCTAGCGATATTGTTCTCTTTGGACTTTCCATAGCTAGCAGATATTGTCCTCTTTGGACTTCTTCGATATTATCCTCTTTGGACTTTTTCGATATTGTCCTCTTAGGGCGTTCCCCCATTAGCAGATATTGTCCTCTTTGGACTTCTTCGATCTTGTCCTCTTAGGGCGTTCCCCCACTAGCAGATATTGTCCTCTTTGAGCTTTCCCTTTCGAGCTTTCCCTCAAGGTTCTTAAAACGTGTTTTTTACGGAAAGGTTTCTACACCATTATAAAGAATTTTTCGTTCTCCTCCCAAACCGATGTAGGATCTCACATTGTAACTTCGTAAAATCATCACTGTTATAGTCTCATCTTAGCTCTGGGAATACATATCAAGTATCCATGTAGGTTCATTCCCAGTTTTCAGTTCTAATTTAATTGGATTTTTAACGAATTAAAACATCAAAAGTGATGAAGTATAGGTGCAAGAAATGTAATCTAGATTAAAATTCAATGAATAGTAAGCAACCCACAGTTTTAAGAGTCGCTTTCCTAAAGAATGTTAAAAGATTTCAGGTTTCTAATGAAGGTTTCCCCAACAACGGAGCCAACCTTGATAAAGACAGCAGGATAGGCAACTGGAGCGTCTACTTTAATTTCGCAGCCGGGTTTAGCATATATCTCCCCTGTCCATATATGTTGCCATGAAGAACTTTCTCCCAAAGGAAAGTAGGCTTTTACATTGTTCTTGCCTTTGTCAAGGACAGGCACAACTAGGATCTCAGAACCAACCAAAAACTGCTGGTGACCCAATGTGAGCACATACTCATCTTCTGGGTAGTGAACAAATAGGTGGCGGCATACGGGCAGGCCCCTTTGAGCGGCTTCCTGTATTGTTTAGGGTCATAAGATCTGCGTGGAGTTTGAAAATATAGAAGTTGCAGATTAAATGTAAAAGGTTTTCTTATTTACCTTCACAAGTTGGATTCTGTAGAACTTCCATGCACAATAGACCTTGGCAAAGCGAGCAAACTGAGACAATGTTCGGTCGTTCGAGTAGAATTGGCTGTTGCAGGTAGGTTTGTTTCCCTGCATGCAGAAGACAGTTGAAAAACATGACTTAACAAGACTGTGTATATTGGAAATTTGTAAAGGATAACGATATTCCGATGCAAGTTTTGCATAGTTGTAAGAGTATATATATGATAACTAAGTCTTCCCTTTCATTTGGATGCAAACCACAGTTGATTTGATATAAATCTCGGTGGAGGTTTTAAGCTTCCATTTGTTTGGGGAATTTTTAAGAAGATAAGATAATGCAATCTTGAAAGCTTGCTCCTTATGCATTCAGCATTTTGTGCTTTGATGGTAAATTTGATGTCGCACATAATGTTTTTTCAGGTTTTGATTCTTGTCAGAGAAAGGGGCAGAGAAAACAAGGGAAAAAAAGTAAAGTTTGTTCGTAACTTACTTCATGGGTTCTGAAAACAGTGGTAAAAGCGTTTAACTCCATCCATCGTAGAAGCAGTTCCTCACTTCTTCGGTACTTGATGAACGGTAAATTTACTGCACAGTACCCTCCTATATCACTGTGATTAAAAGCATACCCTGAAAGTCCACTGCTTAAAAGGCCAGTGACAGCACTCTTTATCCCATCATTGGCTTGCCAGCTTACCATTTGGTCTCCTTCCCAAAATAGCATCCCCCATTTGGGACTGTTTCTGAAACCAGCTCTCATGAAGAAAACTAAGGCCTCTTGTGGGTCTTCTTTCTCCTTACCAACAAGTTTACTTTTCCATTCATCTGCAAATTCTCTGTTTATCTGCGCCCACATTTCTGGGTATCTGTTATGTGCAGTAATAGGATCTTCACCTGAAATTATGGTTCTGAATCTGTGAGTAATAGTAATATCTCACAGGTGGGGAAGTACATTGGTTACATCGATTTTCACAAAAAACTGAATTAAGTTACTGTCCAGGATGCAGACAAAAATGTAGAAAAAATAGGGAATCTGGAACTCATGTGATGACCCTGCTTTGTGGGAATTACGAAATTTCATGTTCATTTCAACTTGGATGGTCAATATTCAAGAAACTATGCAAGATTGATCAATGCAAATAATTCCTTCCTTTCCAGTTCATCTCTAACCAGGGAAACGACTTATCATGATTTCTGTGATAGATTTTAACAATAAAGTACTATACATTATATAAGAATCTCTTTTCTTGTCATGGATATTAAGAAAATCAAGGTAAAAACTCCCCCTTAGGTAGTTATTTTGAAATTAAGTACCAATATTAGCATTGAACAGTCATTTTTTCTTAGTATAACCTGAATATAGGGTGGCATCTATGGGCAAGCCTTCGCCGAAATCAGCCATCCATCCTCTCACTCCATCATTCACCATTTCTTGTAGAATTTCCTTGAACCAACTGGAAGTATTTGGGTGCGTAAGATCCAACATTCCCACATCAAAAGCTGTGTTGGGAACCATGTAGGGTTCTCCATTCTTCTTTACCAAGATCCCCAACCCCTTTGCTTCCTCATAAAGGTTTCTCCTTCTGTTCTGCTTCTGATCAATCTAAAGTCATGCAGAAATTTGAAACTGAAATGATTAGTCTTTAATATTTTATCTCAATTTTGGTGCTCATATCCACTAAATGCGTAGCAAGCTTTCTACTTATGAAGCCATTAAGAAAGTGTCAATGTTTCTTAGCTGGAAAACAGGATTTACAACATAAAGGGGGAGAAGAAAGAAAACTAGATGAAAATCCATGAGTGTAGTAACAATATTTCTGATTTGAGTGTTGAAGAAGAGAATACCGGAGCTAGGCAGGGATTGCAGTATGTCATTACTTTGATATGCTGAGCATCAAGATCTTTAATTAATTGTTTCCATCCACAGTACCTTGTTGTGTCAACTTCCCAGTTCCACCACAGTTGTGATCCAATTACTGTTTCTCTCTGCCCCACCCAGTCCTACATAAAGTTCTTTTTTTAGATAAGAATGAACGTAAAAGAATGTGTTGAGGATTGTTGGGAGAGAGTCCCACGTTGGCTAATTTAGGAAATGGTCATGGGTTTATAAGTAAGGAATACATCTCCGTTGGTATGAAGTCTTTTGGAAAAGCCCAAAGCAAAGCCATGAGAGCTTATACTCAAAGTGGACAATATCATACCATTGTGGAGAGTCGTGATTTTTAACAGAATATCTATGCATTTTAGAAAAACTATACCATATAACGTGCATCATTAGGTTTGATCCAGAAATCTAATACTAACTTATGGAAATGACAAATTTGTACTACCTGCAACCAAAATGCAGAAATAGGAACTTCATGAGCTTTTAGCACATCCCAGATTTGGCGGACGGCATCAGTGCCACCCTGCATCCCTACCACAGCACCTGATATTATCCATCCAGGAAGCTCTGGAGGCCTCCCAATGGTCTCAGTGAAACGTTCAATAAGCTCTGATGGCGAGTTCCCATGCAATATCCTTCCTTGAATGGAATTTCCATAAATCTGCCATCTCCGGTTCCCAGAAAATAGGAAAACTGTAAGTTTAAAATTCTTATATGAGCGCCTTACTTGTGCTAGAATTTAGATCTTTTCTCTTTACATTATAACTTTGTGTTAAAACAAATCTCTTGCTTTTATTTATAGTATATTTGTTATGTTTCTTTTTTACCTTCTACTTTTCAAATATTTCATGGCTTCTTAGGTTGAAGAAAGGCAGTAAAGAGCTATAGATATTGAAAGAGTACCTGAATCTGAACCATATCGTTCTTTGTTAGATCAAATACAGAGTACTCGTATCCTTCAAGGTACAGAGACCTCATTCTGGATGTTATGTAAAATGGAGAAGGAGCATAGGTAGTACTCCAATCACCTCCAGCCCTGAGGTGAAAAAAAAAAAGTTCCAACTAAGTTTTAGAACTAAGATATATATATATATATATAAGTATACTGTTTGTTTATCTTACCTGTAACTAACCAGATTAGCTGCAAAAGTGATAGGTTGATCTCCTCTACCAATACCCTGTTCTTGAACTAAGATTGGCACTCTTTTTCCCTTGAAGTCCATGTGAGAGAACTGCTCTCCAAAACCAAAGAATCTCTCCTTCTCTTCACTTGAATAAGTCAAGCATACCCTGTTGAATGCTTCAAATTCCTCGGGTGCTTTCAAGTCTTCTCTTTCCTCTTCTGAAGAAGAAACTCTGACACACCCTTTCAGTTTTGCCAAAGAGCAATGCCATTCAACTTTCCCTTTCCTCAGCCGATGCAATCGAAACTTAAGCCTGTTGAGTCTCCCTCTTGAATGATATTCATAGCTGGGTTGCCCAAGCATCACTTGAAACCCAATTTGGCTGCTGTTTTTCTGTTCAAACAATACCCAATACCTTGCAGAAGCAGGCGGAACATTGAAACCAGTTTCTTGAAGACTGTTGTTGTTCTTCTTCTTTATCATCTTCTTCTTGGTATTGAATATTCTGCCATTAATGAGCAACATAGGGAACTGGGCATCTTTTTTATGGCTTTTCTGGTCCAAATCCAAATACCCAGATGGAAAATGATGATCCCTAACCTCCAATTCATAATCGCAGCCATTGATCTCCTTAATGTCATCAATTGTTTGATGATTACAAACCAAACGTATAGCCCCATCTTTGACAGCAAACGAACCTCGGCTTTCTTCCACCTCAGTTTCCACCATTGCTGCAGATACGAAAGCTCGCCCTGGGATTGTTGACCAGATTGATCTGGTGGGTTGAGAGAGATGATGAATTGAGAGAGACCCACCATTTTCGGACCTCCATAGAAGCTGGAAATCCTGTCCGATTGAGAAGACTCTGTACGGAGGAAGTGCTTGAAAGTTTGCAGAGAGGTCCCCCTGCACTAAAGGAGATGAAGTTGGAGGAGAAGGGAAAGGATTGTTGAGGTGTATGTGATGTTTTTTGGTGATTTTGAGGTTTTTCATGCTTGTGTTGTGTTGGAATAAGGGAGAAGAAGACCATGGAAGTTCCGAAAGTTCATATAGACACTGGAAGGCTTTTGAAATCTTTACGAGGAAGAGAAGTCCTTGGTTGCTTCCATTTCTGGGATGGTACGCAATTCTCTATTGCATCATTAGAATATGACTAAATATACTAAATTGCCAATAGGTTTTTTATTTTCAATTTTTTTTTTCTCTTAAATCTTTTAAATTTTTAATTTTTATTTTTATTATAGATGTATTAGAAAATCTGTTAAAAGTTATATTGAAGTATTTATAGCTGTATTTTTTTTTTTTTTTTTTTGGTTAGTTCGGAGTAGAGTTAGACATTGGTTGAAGGGGTGGATTGTGAGATCCCACATTGATTAGAGAGGGGAACAGATGCCAGCGAGGACGTTGAGTAGCGAATGGGGTGGATTATGAGATCTCATATACGGGAACAAAACATTATTATAAAGGTGTGGAAACATTTCACTATCCGTTTTAAAAAACCTTGAGAGGAAGCTTGAAAGGAAAAGCCTAAAGAAGACAATATCTGCTAGTGGTGAGGTTGGGTGTAGTTGTTACAGTATGGATTATGAGATCCCACAGTGGAACGAAATATTTTTTTGTAGAAGTGTAGGAATCTCTTCCTATCAAACAGTGTTTCAAAAAAAACTTTGAGGGAAAGTCCGAAAGAAAAAACCCAACACGTTTCAAAAAATCTCGAAAGAAAGTTCGAAAGGAATATCCAAAAAAGACAATATCTGTCAATAGTGAGCTTGGATGGTTACGATATTAATATATTTAGAAAGATATGCTATTTTTTAATAGGTGAGACAAATTTGGATGATAAACGGGTCGAATGAATACCATGGAGTTGATGTCGCCTTGTTTGTGCTTTGTATTACTTTTATTTATGGGTTCAATAATTTATAAATGTTAATTTTTGAAGTTGGGTTGAGGATTTATTTATCCATTCTAAATAATTATGTTTGAAAATATTTATATTCTCATTTATTTATCCAAATCCATGCCGCTAAGAAAGTCTTAGCAGGTCTAAGTCTAGAAAAGTAAGGTATTATCAAAATTAATGGTTAATAATTATTCCATTATTAGTGTTTTTTTTTTTTTTTTTTTTTTTTTTTTTTTTTTTTTTTTTTTTTTGTAATAAATTAAATTTATAATTTGTTTTTCTTTGCTTTCTAATCTACTCTTCTTTTTAATATGAAATTTGGGTATAAATTATAATTAAAAATGAATTAATTATAAAATTGAGCATGATTGTGTTGAATTTGTCAAAACAAAACTTCAAAATTATTGAGACCGATCAATTCCTTGGAGCTTCCATTAAATTGTTTGGTTTGCTAAAACCTATATATATATATATAGACTATTGATAAAAAAAAATGAATTATATTTGCTTAATACACAAATAAATCATCTCTATACAATTTATCTTTTTATTATTATTATTATTATTAAAAAAATGTTAAATTAATAAAATTACCACTACACTATATATTTTGTTTCGACTTAGAAGAGTTTTAATAATACTCTTCAATTTTTGAAAAAATCTAAAAAATATTCTTACGGTTATTTTTAGAAATTGTTAATATTTTGTTTAAAAAGTTCCATTAACTTTATTTTTTTTAATAAAGTTTAAAAATATAATTTATTATATAGTATTAATACCCATGAAATTTTAAATTAGCATTAATATATTTTACCTTTTTTAAAAAATTCTTAACTTCAATGTATGGAAAACCGTTCTCATAAATTATCTACAAACATTTTAACCTTAGTTTGAAAAGTTTTTTAATATTTTTGAAACATATACGTATTTTTTTAATTTTTTTTTTTAAGTTTAAAACTTATTTTGAAAATTTAAAAAGTATTTTAAAAGTTCAAAATATTTTGGATACAAAATATTGACTTATTTTAGAAAATATTTAGATTAAATTTTTTTTTTTTTTTTGAGTTTAAAGATATTTTTATTAATTTAACGAGAAAAAAAAAATTAGTCTCCACCCTTTAAATATGTTATGGAGATGCATTTGGTTAGATACTTAGCCTATGTTCATTCCTATGAATCATAACATTTTAAATGTCCAAATTCTCAATTTTATTTGCAATTTTAAAAAATGTCTAAAAAATTCTTATATTTTTAATTTTAAATCGAAAATTTTTTTAATAAATCTTTTTATTTTGTGTCCAATAAATTTTAAATTTTTTTTATTATTTTATACTAACATGAAATTGATCTAATCAATATATTTATAAATGAAATTTTAAAGTTTTATTAGACATACAATTATTTTTTAAAATAATTGAATATAGCATACTTTTATGAGATAAATAATATCTAAAATACAAAATTTAAAGTTTAAGACTTATTTGACATAAAACTAAGTAAGAAGAAAACCACCGTCTTTTGGGCTCCCGATTGATTTTATCAAAGTTCAAATTCTTCCTCTTCCTCAACCAATTCCCGACTTTCTTATCACACCAGTCAGAGAAGAGACATGATTGGAATCTGGGAGACTGACGAAATTGAAATTTACTTCTTTTCATATTTTCGCGCATGCGTAAGTTAAATGGAAACGCTTAACATTAAGTTGTAATTCATAGATGAAAGGGTTTGATGTGTTGGGTGTAGTTTTGTCTCTCACATGCATCAATGCATCTAGCCTTCTTTTCTTGCCATATTCAAACAAGAAACCTCTTTCAAACCCTTTCATGTCATGTGTTTCCATACAAACTTTGCCTTGTACACTTCAAAAACTCTACAAAGTTACAAATACTTTGATGTAATGACCCGACTTTTCATGCCTCGAAAAAAAAAAAAGGTGAAAAACGATTTGATTTATACTCAACAACTTACGTCACTGCCAATCACATGTGCCTTAGCTGATAATTGTAACAACCCTAAATTTCTGCTAGCTTAAAGTCGCTACTATATTCATAAGATGACCTCTTATGCAGAATAATTGTAACAACTCAGATCCACAACTAGCAATAGGTTTCCACACCCTTATAAACGGTGGTTTGTTCTCCTCCCCAACCACAATAATCATTTAAAATATCTTTATAAAATAATCTATGGACTTACATGTTTAAGAAAAGGTCTTTAAAGCAATACAAACAAAAGCTAAATAAAACAAAGTAAATATTAAAAACGACAACGTCCTATTCTAACCTAAGGTCTAGGAATTTAAACACATCTTATGAATGTGTCATGGTCTTTACTTGCGATGTCGTCATCAGCTGTATAGGAGTGTAACGATTCAGATTTTTCACTTTGCCTTATTTGGTTAAGATTTTATTTTTATTTCTATAAATGATAAGATATTATGTTATGTATTTATTCTCACCGGAAAATGTGCGATTTTCAACAGGGAAGTTATTACCTAAATGAAAATGTTATGAAAACCTTTTATATTCCATATTCAACTTTTCTCCTTCCTTGAAAACAACTTTTGCTCTCCAAACTTCTTTATGTTTTCAAGGGTGTCTGAGAATACGGGAAAATCGAGTGTTAGCTGGAAAAACATGTGGGTTGGTTTACTAGGTAGTTTTCTTGTTCGGCGAGTTTTGGAAATCGATTGTGTTGCTGTGTTGGAGGAAGAGTCGAGTGGAAGTTAGCGTCGACGTCAGAATCGCTGTGTCGAAGAAGGCAAACAGTCGAAAGCGAAGGAGGAGGACTAGCATGACCGTCGTCGAAAACGGAAGGGATTGTGTCATCGAAAGCGATGGCACATCAGATTAGGGTTTTCGTGAGGGTTCGGGCGGGGAAGACGCAGAGTCGTGTCGGGTTTCGGCCTATGAACCGGCCCACAGACGAAGGTAGGCCCTATGCGTTTCGGCCCAACATGGACGCGCGCTGCAGCCTTGGTCTTGGCTCCGCACGCGTGCTCTCGACTCGGCTTGACGTGAACGGCGGCTCGGCTCCGTCAAATCCCGCAGCTCGGCTTGGCGGCTTAGTTGGTTGACTCGGAAGCTAGGCTTATCGGCTTGATATCACTATAATATATCGATTCCAAGGTTTTTGGCCCTTTAGAAGCCGTTTCTGCCCTTAGTTTTATCATCCGAGGTCAGTATGACTCCTAACCATTAAAGACAGATTAGGTTGGGAGTTTATTTTGATAAATAGCATGAGGTTTAGCTTTATGAAATGTTCCTAAGTTTTTATGTGATTATTATAGAATGTATTTAACCATTGGGATTAGCTTATTTTGAGGGACTTCGGCCAAGGCCATCGAGGTAAGTGACCTTACTGTTGGAGTTAGTTTACTACATGTTGTATGATGGTGCGCGTGTTGTATGCACCATCATACACCATCATACAACACGTAGTAAACTAACTCAGCTAAGTAAACTACATCATATAACCTGGGAAAAACCTAAGTTTTTATGTTGCATGCACCATCATACAACACGTAGTAAACTAACTCCAACAGTAAGGTCACTTACCTCGATGGTCTTGGTTGGAGTCACTCATTAACAAGCTAATCCCAACAGTTAAATATGTCCTATAATAACCACATAAAAACTTAGGAATCTTTCATAACATATCCCAGCTAAATCTCATGCTATTCATCCAAAAAAACTCCTGACCCAATCTGTCTTTAACGATATATCATAGTGATACAGAGCTGCCAAGCCGAGCTTCCGAGCTGACCAACTAAGCTGCCAAGCTGAGCTGCGGGATTTGATGGAGCCGAGCCGCCGTTCATGTCAAGCTTATTAGCTCGATATCACTACAATATATCGATTCCAAGGTTTTTTGCCCTTCTGAAGCTGTTTCTGCCGTTAGTTTTACCATCCGAGGTCAGTATGATTCCTAACCGTTAAAGACAAATTAGGTTGGGAGTTTATTTTGATAAATAACATGAGGTTTAGCTAGGATATGTTATGAAAGGTTCCTAAGTTTTTATGTGAGTATTATAGAACGTATTTACTGTTGGGATTAGTTTGTTGTGAGTGACTTCGGCCAAGGCCACCGAGGTAAGTGACCTTATTGTTGGAGTTAGTTTACTACGTGTTGTATGATGATGCGTGCCTTGTGGCCCCTGCATGCACCATGTTTTTATTATGTGATATGACTATATGATGTATGAATTATGTGAATGTTTATGCTATGAAACGTAATGGGTTATGTTAACTGTTAACTGTTTATGATATATGAAGTTATGAATGATATGTTAGTAATATATACCATGAAAATGTTGATCGATGCCACAGATACACGTAGTATTATCGAGTCATGTCATGAGATGTTTATGCAACTGGAATGTACTTTCATGTTATGTAATATGCCACGTAATGTAAGTCATGTGAGACGCCATGTGATGTAAGAAATGTAAATGCGATGTTAGCACTGCTTATGTAATGTCATGTTAGATATGTTAAGGGACCTCATGCATATATGTATGTCACGTGCATCGGGATTCTTCCCCTTTATGATACGAAAGAATGAATTACGATATTTATGTTCGCTATGATATCATGCAAGCCCTTTTATGTTATGTGACGTCCGACGACATGTAACACGTTGTGCCTCACCAAGTCAGGCCCAGGGGGTATGTATACAAGCCCGCTTGGTGGATCCATGTACGCGTACATGGGCCGTGTGTGAAGGGGTACCACACACCCAACCCTACCCGGAATAGAAAAGCACCCAAGGCTATGTAAAGTTTACGAAAAGTTAGGTCCCACTCATTTGTTGCATGTATTTGCATTCCTAACCCCGATAGTGGAGTGACTTACTAAGTATTTCATAAAATACGCAAGCCACGTGCTATCTACATTTTTCAGGTAAAGGCAAGACGCCAATGTACAGTTGATGGCGGAGCTGAGGACGCCATGGAAGTTGGAGAGAGAATATTTTTAGGAGTTTACGCTTTATTTGACTGTTTTAAGTTATAGCATTAACTATCAACCCAGGCCGAATAAGCCATTTTTTAGTCAAGGAGCTGAGCGAAGGCGAGGGAGCCGACAGTTGCAGATAAGACACGTGTCTATGGGGGGATTTCACACGCGCACGAGTTGCGAGTCGAGTCAAGGCATGGGTTTCAGGTCGGTGCATATGAGTATCCGACCCGAATATGAGTCCAATGGACTCCTCCTTCTAAACTTGATAATTGCGTAGAAAAACCGTAATTTTCTCCGTCCAACTTCTCTCTTCCGGCGACGTCTCTGTTCTTCTTCCGACCATCATTGTACTCTTCTTCCACCCACCACGGCGTCGTAGTGCCTCGTGCGTTCCTACAACAAAAATTTATTGACATCTCACCTTTACATGAACTCAAGTTTACCAACGATGAAAGAGAACACAACGGAGTAGCCTGGAATGTGAATGACTTACCTTGGTGTACTCAGATTTGACGGTCGTCTTTCCTATGCTGGGGATATCTCTCGGTTGAACAATACACTCGAATCAAGATGTCGTCGATGTCGCACTCTAAGAAAACGAAAATTGTTCGTCTTTCGTTCTCACTTTGTATGCCACGTTCTCAAATAGTACTGTAGTGTTGGTGGACAGAATGGGTGTGTATAGACAGTTCACAGAGGTCAGAGGGGAGCATGGACTGATTCGTGGCTGAAGGTTTGGTCTTTTTCTTGCTGGAAATCACGAGATTTTCGACGAGGTTAAATTTTCACTTTTATTTTATAACCGTTATAATAACCTATTTATCTCAATCAGGCTATTACCCATAATCGTATTGAAGTTAAAACTCAAATAGCTCCTTTCAATTTATCAATGTTAAAAGATGTAATGATCGGTAAAGAACACAACTAACATTAATAAGATAAAAGCCACCTTACCATTACATCTCCCTTCCATGGGTCCACCAAGTCATATTCCGATTAAAACTAGCCCAAAAAAAAAAAAAAAAAAAAAAAAAAAAAAAA
>NW_019268609.1:81314-102537 GCF_002738365.1 Cucurbita moschata | reverse complement strand
AAAAAAAAAAAAAAAAAAAAAAAAAAAAAGTACATGTGAACAAAGAAAAGGAAAGATCTCGACATTGTTAAACCGTTTTAAATTATTGGTACGGAAATAATATTATAACAAACATATAGAAACATTTCACTAATCATGTAAAGTGTCTAATGTCCGCATGAAATCTAACACATGAACCATCGTAAAATTTAGCTAAATAGTTTTGCAAAATTTAAACTTAAAATTGATGTCATAGACTTGCATAGGTTGACTTGGAAATCAAACTTTCATTGTGAATAAATTGGTGACACTAGCATAAGCTAATCAAGTAAGTGATCATACTATCGACATGATCAGACAACTTATTTTATGTATGATGACACGTGCCTAGTGACCTCTACATGTGTCATGTATGTTGATATGATGTATTATAATGATGTGATTGACTATGATGTTATGATGACGTGATGTATTATGATAGGACGACATGACATAATATGATGAAGTGCATGTATGAAATACCATGTTGCATTATGATAATGAAGAGTTTTTTGATACACAACCCCTAAATAATCTTATGAATGATAGAATATACAAAAGCTTATGCATGCATGTTACCTAGGGTAATATGTGAAGGATGTGTGAGACTGTGTCCCATGAATGGTTCAAGATGAAAAGTATATGGACCTCATGCATATTATATGTTCATTTTCATCGAGTTACTTTCCCTTTCACGATGAGTATGGATTTGTACACTATGATGATAATGATCATCATCATGCCTTGCATGATATTCGAGAGTTTCTTGTACCTCCAAACGTTCAACTACATCCAATTAGCACTTCTAGGATGGAGGCCGCCTCTATAATGGTTTTAAATGATAGGTCCCTATTCATGATTGCATGTGTTTGCATTACCCGACTCCAATAATGGGGTCACTTACAGAGTATTTCTTAAAATACTCAAGTTACGTGCTACTTTTATATTTCAAGTAAAGCCAAGGCACCCCTTGTACAATTGATGGCTGATCGATCGAGCGCTCTTGCGCCGAAGATGAACGGGGCTAAGGATTCCCAATTCCACTCCGAAAGAGATGCGACTTCCCATGAACAAGGACGTTGAGACAAAAAAGAAATCTGTTGGGCTTAATCCGCGGTGAAGAATGCGGAGTCTAATTTGTTGGTTGATTCTCGGATACGAAGAAATGGGCTTTATTAAACTGGCTGGCATGCCCGGCATCACAAGACCAGGTAACTTACATAGGTTAGTTGCATTTAATTTCGTAGATTTTAGGTCAATACAGGGCAGTGCTATTTTATATTTACCTTGGTTTATTTTAATATTTCTTTCGTATTGTTTTGAAACCTTTTCTCAAACATGTAAGTCCATGAGATCGTTTTATGAAGTCGTTTTAAATTAATCTTTCTGCATAAGAAGTTACGTCATGCATATGGTAGCGACTTTAGGTTAGTAGAAAGCTAGGGTCGTTACCGTTGGCATCAGAGCTCTAAGTTATAAATTATGTAAATTAGCCCAAGAGACAGATTTGGCATAATGTTCCATAATCTCACCGATGATGCCCCATCGCCGTCAGGTATGTCTTACGAAAGATAACATTGTTTCGTTATGTTATGATTTACCTTGCATGAAATGTAAATGTTAATTGATGCGTGGATGATTTAGCAAGGTATGTACAGTGAATGAGGAGCTATAGATTAGTAAGCTACTAAATGCTAGTATATGCATGAAAATGATTTTACTAAGAAAGGTCATACGTTTCAATTAGGCGTCTCGAATATAGTTAAAATATGTAGTTTTATGACCATATAGATAGAAAAAAATGTACCAACATATACTAACGAGTAAGTAGCTTCAAATGAAAATGACCAAGAAAGTTTGATAGATGGCAATATCTTATAGTCTGCTACAGATATTAATCGTGATAGTGTTGAACACTACAAAATATGTAAATATGAAATTAAAGTTTCGGTTTAGAATTCAAACATAAATAAATTCAAAATTTAATACCAATTACACTTAATAAATGTAACACTGGCTCACGCGATTCACAGGAGTTACTACTGACGTAAATAATAAATTCTGAGAGTCAATCACAAGTTTCAAATATTTTCATATATTTAAAACCAGTACCATTTAAAACTTAAAACAACGAACATAAATTTTAAACCGCGAAAGCATAAATACACAAATAGACCCAGACATGGATTCCCAATAGTTTCTAGCCCGGTCTCGTCCTCGATTGGCCTGCATCATCTAAATTTGGAAAGAAAAGTTTGAAATAATTTTGATGAGTAATTAAATCACCAAGTAAGTAGCTAACTTATCTTTCCTGAATTATAACTAATCTTTCCAAATGTTTTTAAGTTAGTTAACGAGGGTCATATGTTAGTTAACGAGGTATCTCAGCTACCTCCAGCTTAGGTTACTAACTCTCTCTATATGCTTATTTAGAATTTTCGGACTCGTATGTAAGACTCGCTCTCGATCAAATACAGCCCGTCTACTAATTTCTCTGGCAGCATGTAAATCTCATATACCAACGGTTAGGAGTACTCATTCTCTCTGACTTAGCACACAGCGCGTTGGTCAGGAACTCCGTACGAATTAGTAGACTACAATACTCATATAAATCGGTCATGGCTCAACAATTTATAAGCATATCTTAGAGTCATAACCTTTCTATTAACATGCTTAGTATACTCACATTTGATGCATGCTTTCATACGTTCATAATGTTCGACACATAGAACATTCTAGTAATCATTTATAGCATGCTTATATCACGGGCAAACAGTTACAATATACAAATAGGCATTTCGTACCATGAAAACACATTAACATACTAAGCTCTTAATCATGTAAACAACGTACTCACATGTTGTAATGTTGTAAAACAAGTTGAGAACTAGTTTACAGAACAATATGCTACTTACCCGGTTTCAAACTCCTTTTCCCTTGGATGTACGTTTAATAAGGTATATCAACACAATTTCTTCCAATTAGACCTATATTTCACAATTTTCAAGATAAGTATAGGCCAATCTTGATAGAACAGGTCAAAAGGAGTCGAACGGGACAAACCGGGAAGCAAAATAACATCACGCGCGCCCTCACGTGCCTGCACACACTCGGTGTGCTTAACCCACACACCAATCCAACGCCCAGTTGCGGACTCCCCACGCACCCTTCGTGTACTGCACGCTCTTCGTCTTCAACCTCGCGATTCTGCACAATTTTCCAACTTTTCTATTAATACCGATTATGTCTCAACCCATATTCCACCTCTACGGCCCGTATTTCGTCCCGACTTCTTCTACCACTTTATCGATCTCCTTGTTACGATTCTAACAATCTCTATTCCATCACTTATCACACAATAGACTAAGATATCGAGATTTAAAAGTTATGACAAATGGATTTTCTTACCTTTGGATAAACGCTTAGAGCTTCAATGGCTGAAAACCTTCACAATCGTCTCCTCATCCTCAAATGTGCACGCTGTCACAACAAACGCCAAAGAACCTTAAGGTTTATCGACACGCACGGATTAGAACATCCTTCCCCTGTTTTCTGCTTTCCCTCTTCCTCTGTTTTCTGTTTTGTCTGTTCTTCGTTTTTAATCCCGCACCACACCACACCACTCTAACTTTTCACCAACACAACAATCTCATACCAGCCTTCAGCACCCATCTTTTTTTTTTTTTTTTTTTGATTATTACAATAAATCTATATTGAACAATTTAGAGTTCAAACACATAGAACCAAACAACTCAAACTGTCTTATAAAACACACTACAAAAATTATGTTTTTCCGTCCCAATTTTATTTATTTATTCTAGTTAAATAATCATTGATTCATCACCAATATAAATATAGCTCATTGATATCTATTTCTCCCTAAGATTAGAGATTCAAATCTTCATACTTCACAGTAAGTAGAAATTTAGCATAATTGAACTTCTTTGTTAGTTAGTGATCTAAGCATAACTCAACCAATCACGATATTAGTGTTGGATGATGGAAGTCCCACATCGACTAATTTAGGGTGTGATCATGGGTTTATAAGTGAGGAATACTACCTCCATTGGTATGAGGCCTTTTGGGGAAGCCCAAAGCAAAGCCATGAGAGCTTATGCTCAAAGTGGACAATATCATACCATTGTGGAGAGTCGTGTTCGTCTAACAATTAGCATTCTTTAAGCTTCCAAATTTTAGATCGTGATAAAACAGCAAAACCAGAATGGTTTGAAAGATCAGTAACCAAAATCGATAAATAAAAGAAAGCACAGACATTTTGAATGAATCCTCCACTCCGCAGAATGGAGGGACAAATCTCAAAATCATTGTTAACAAACAAAATCTAAGAACATTTAGAAACAAATCCTCAGTCAAGCAAATCTGAAACTGCTGTCTTTCTAAATACACTAACCTGAGCCAGCATTGTGGACAAAGCCCTATTGATATTTATATTATCTGCTTTCATTCGCTCGCCCATGCCATAAGCTGGCGCCTTGGCGTTGATGTAAGCCTGTAACAGAGAATGAAACTGGCGAGGCCTACTCACATACCCTGCCTCTCTCATCATGTGGAACATCTTCTCAGCATTATGAACATCTCCCCTTCCTGCATATTGATCTAAAATAGTCATGAAAGAACACTGCATTGGCTTCATCGACTTCTGCTGGATCGCCTTTTGTAAAACGGAGTCCGCCTTCTCCACGTCTCCTGCTTCCACGTAAAGCTTCACGATTGCGTCCCATGTCAAGGGGCCAATGTGACAACCATTGTCGCCCATACGCTTCACCAGATCCTTGCCCTTGGCTAGCATTTTATGGTCTGCATAGACCTTTAGCATCACATGGTATTGCCTTGTCGACAGCTTCCATGTTTTTAACATATGATCGAATAGTGCTTCGGCTTTTTCAATATTGTTCACCTTCCCCCAAGCAACTATGGCAGACATGCATTCTTCAATTCGAGGATCTGACTTGCAGACGTTCCAAATTCTCTCTACTTCATCAGTCATTTGCATTACTCCGTAGAGAGGGAGTAGGAAACGGCAAACCCAACGCTTCTCATTCAGGTCATTTCCCTCAATCTCCTTGAGAACTTCCACAGCTCTCTCTTTAAGTCCACTATAAGCATAGTGCTTAACCATGATGGCTTGTGTGTTGATGTCCGGTTCAATGCCATCAGCTTTCATTGTCTCAATAACTTGGTCCATTCCTACCATGTCGTGGGATCGACCTTTAGCGTCGATTAGTATCTTATAAGTGAAGAGAGTAGGCTTGACGTTTTCTTTCTCCATTACTAACAAAATATCTGCAATTTTCTTCTTGTGGTGTCGCTTGTAAAGAAGAAGCAACTGGTTGCAAGAAAATGCAGTAATTGGAAATCCTAGATCCTTAATTTTGTTGAACACGTCCTCTGCTTTCTTGACATTGTTTGCAATAACACAATTCGCCAATAATGTTCGGTAAATTGTCTCACCTCTGAAAGATTTTGGGATTTTCTCAACGTAGTGCTCAGCCCTCAGTAAGCCACGTACCTTTGCTATCAAGTCGATATGAGAAGCATAATCTCTCTCAATAAAGTCAAACTGCTTATTTGCCTCCAGCCACTCTGATAACTGCAAAACCAAGCATGACCGGTTTATTTAAACCGCCATTAAAAATTCTTCGATACGACCTTAAGAATAATTATAATGACTCATCATCACAGTTGAAGGAAATAATGACATTGTTAGTTTCTGAAGCATTATTATAGCATTCATAGGATGAAAATTCAGATTCCAGAGTAACAAAGGAAATAATGACAATAACAATAATCTTCATCTGAAGCCTATGTCATTATTGAAGGCTAAATATTGTAGATACGGGACATAAACTAAAGAAGAAATACTGTTTTAAGAAACTTCAAATGAATAACAAATGATTCTTGAACGTGTGTGTGAAACTACGTTTCAGGTTTGCACCAAATTTTTTTGACACAACCAAGCTGGTACATAGAAGAGAGTATAGAAATTAATCACAGTAAACTCTACCGACAAACAGTAACAGCCTAAGCCCACAGCTAGCCGATATTGTCTTTTTGGAGCTTTCCCTTTCGGGCTTTCCCTCAAGGTTTTTAAAACACATCTGTTAGGGAAAGGCTTTCACCCTTATAGAGAATGTTTCGTTCTCCAGAACTGATGTGGGATCTCACAATCCACCCCCCTTCGGGGCCCAGCGTCCTCGCTGGCACTCATTCCCTTCTCTAATCGATGTGGGACCCCCAATCCACCCTCTTTCGAGACCTAGCCTCCTCGCTGGCACATCGCTCGGTGCCTGGCTCTGATACCTATTTGTAACAGCTCAAGCCCACCGCTAGCAGATATTGTCCTCTTTGGGCTTTCCCTTTCAGGCTTTCCTTCAAGGTTTTTAAAACACGTCTACTAGGAAGAGGTTTTCACGTCTTTATAAAGAATATTTCGTTCTCTTCCCCAACAGATGTGGAATCTCACACTAACCCTCATGCAAACTTGGAAAAATAGAAAAGTCTAAATAATAGGACTATCGGGTTGTGGAATCACAAAGTTTCCACTACAGAACTTGTTAGCGCAGATATAATCTGCAGCACAAGTGTCCCTTTGGGGACATCAGATATGCAGCACAAGTCATACAACAAGCAACCATGTTGTTTTTCAACTGCCACATAATTGAATAATCATGAGGTAGCAGCAGACCAAGTTCTTCCCTGATTTGATTCCTACTCAGGCAGATCTTTACACATCATAAGGTGCTGCAAATAATAGCTACTTGATGGAATGCACAAGCTTTTAAAATGTATGCTAATTACTCCCTTTTGTAATGAGATACACTAAAAATGCATATCTTTTTCTTATTGAAACTAAAGGAAGCTGACTTTTCACGTGTAGACTAAGCCTGCTGTATTCTACCTGAGACTTAAACCACAAGACAAAATCAGCAAGCTTCTAAACAAATGAGACAATAAATAAAATGATGAAAAATCACCTGTAATGCCCTTCCATAAAGTCTGCGTTTGCGAAGATTAAGCATGGTTAATGATATCTCAGATCTGTTTAATTCCTTTCCTTCTGCCACCCATTTATCAAGAACATTATGGATAGATAAGCCTGGACTACTCATTATGGCCTGAAACAGTTCCGAGTAAGCCCTTCTATTTATCGGTCTCTTTTCATCCGCATCATCTATAGCCTCTGATAAATCCAGATCATTTTGAGAGGGCCCAACTGAATCACCAGCATCATCTTCAATAAGTTCTGGATCAATAAACATGTCATCTTCCTCAGCAGTTTGAGTTGGCGTTATTTTTTCGGGTTCAAGTTCAGAAAACCCATCTTCCAAGTCATCTTCCTCGCCGCTACTTCTCGGACCAGCTTGTGAAGAAAGACTGCGTCTGTCTACACCATGTCTTGAAGGCCCATGAATCGCATAGTGAAACCAATTTGAAAGTAGACAACTATCAGATGAGACATGGGAAGTAGCCATGCCCCGTTTTACATCTGTACAAGCTGTCAATCCATCTAATCTAAGAAAAGTATATGAAGCCCCAATTCCAAATACTTGGTTCCTGAAAGGGATAAAAATAGGCAACAACCAAATCAGACAATCTCTAAAACATGAAATATGAGCACGACAACGCATTCTTAGATATATTTCTACATGTACTCGAAGACAAACGAGAAATTGGAAGATAAAATAATCCAATACTCAATGTAATAATGTAAGTAAAGATTTAGAGTTCATTACGACATTATAATTTCAAGGCATATGTATCAAGAATTGGCAAAATGAAACAAATTTACAGACACGGCCGAATACTCTCATTTTCCTTTTCATTTCTCTAAATTTAAGTTTAAACCGTATCATCCTTGCAAAACTCTACCTCAGACTGTTCGTTCTAAATCTGTGAAGGCCATTGCCACTCCTAAAACGACGCTTACGGTTTAAGAATAGGAGAATACCTGATCGGCGTAGAAGCTCGACGAATAGCCCACATGGTGACCGGATAAATGGGCGGAAAATAAATGAGTTGCTGTACCGGCGAGGATGAGAGATGATCGGCGGCAGTGGTTGGAGAAGTTGTTAGGTCGAGGGGAAATGAAGCATTGGAGCTCCTAAACCCTAAGCCCTAAAACCCTTAGGAGGAGCCGGGGATTAAATTTCCCAAAATGTATTTAATAATAATTGGAATAATATAATTATCCTTAATTAATTAATTAACTAATTATATAATTATTAATATAATTCTCTATTTAAATTTTTAAATTCAAAATTTGGATGTTAAATTTTACTTTGCGTGACACTAATTTGCTAAAATACGATGAAGACGTCAAAACACCATCTCTTGAATGTATCCACTCCTCTTAGGAGCCTAGTGTCACGGTCATACTCGTCTAGGGCCTGTTGCTCGTGGCCGCATGCTCATGCCACACCAAACCCTTTATTTCCATTCCATGTTGTATTACCTTAGATTTAAAGATCTTGTCGTTCAATAAAGTTAATAGATCAAATCTCAAGAGTTTATGAACTAATATTAGATGTGAAAGAAATTATAAACCAGTGCTAATATACTACTGATACACTAATAATACGGTTATATTTGAAATTATATTTTAAATGATCACTAATGTTGTGAGATCCCATATTGGTTGGAGAAAGGAACGAAACATTCCTTATTAAAGTGTGGAAACCTCTCCCTAATTGACGTTTTTAAAACTATGAGGTTAACGGTTACATGCAATGAGTCAAAGTGGACAATATTTGCTAGCAGTGGTCTCAGACTGTTACAAAGGCACCCCAACATATGTGCAAGAAGGGCGATGACTAGTTGGACCACGGAAAATAGGAAGTGAGAGACTAAGTACATCTGAAAACATGAATACACCCTGTAAATAGGAGCAAGTGAGGTATATGAACCTTAAGAGTCTAACCAGGCTCGATTAGAACTAGAGCCATGAAATTGACTAACTTTATGATCTTGATTGAGCACATAGCTTGAAAAGCACGGTGGTGGGAGCATGGAGAGCCGTGCAATTATTTTAGTATCATTTTATAAGAATATTTTGTAAACAATTATGGGTAATTTTTATCATATTTGATTAGTTTTGGAATGAAATTAAGGACATATAAGAATAAGATGGTGAGGACACACAGGTTCTTGATTGGGGACACATGGCCGTTAGTTGAGGCACATAATCACAGACATCTTTTGCTTCTCAAATTTCTTCGATTCAAAGTTACATATCAATCAATCAATCCATAATATCCTTTACGATTAGTTTATAATTCTCAGTACTCACTACGATACTTGCTCGATCCAAGTTCTTGTCCTTCACCGGATGCGATCTATTAGCATCCCTGTTTGCGCCGAAGATTACAATCTCTCTTCCACTCTGCAATTTCCATGGCGATTCACAAGACCCAGAAGGCAAAACCCAAACCCAGATCCCCATTCCTCTTCTTCTTCGTTGCCCTCGCCGTCATTGCGTTTCTTTTCCTATTTTCCTCTCTGATTTCCACTATTGGGGTTTCTTCTTCTTTTCCATCATCAAATTCGATTCGTGAAATCTTCAGATTCAAGAATTTGAACCAGAAACAGAGACGTAATCGGCACGTTTTTAGTACGAACGACAAGTTCTTGTACTGGGGCAACAGAATCGACTGTCCTGGGAAGCATTGCGAGTCTTGCGAGGGTTTGGGTCACCAGGAGTCCAGCTTGAGGTGCGCCCTTGAGGAAGCCATGTTCCTCCAGAGGTAATTTTCATGAAGTTTTTCTGATTTCTGGGGCTTAATCTTTACATGAACATGTTTTCTCCTAGTTTAATTTGGTGGATTGGCATGTTAGGATTTCTGTGTGAAAGGGGTTTGGAATTGGATTAGCAGTAACTCATCAGCACTGTAGTGGTTCTATCATCACTAAACGTAGAATTATCCGTTGAGGATGGTTGGGAGGGAGTCACACGTTGGCTAATACATCTCTAGATGAAAGCCATGTGGACAATAGCATACCATTGTGGAGATACTTGGTATCAGAGTCATGCCTTTAACTTAACCATGTCAATAGAATCCTCAAATGTCGAACCAAGAAGTTGTGAGCCTTAATTAAGGGGAGGTTGTTCGAGGACTCTATAGGCCTCAAGGGAGGCTCTATGGTGTACTTCGTTCGAGGGGAGGACTGTGGAGATTCGTGATTCCTAACATTATCATATCTTGAAACTCACGAGTTCAAGAACTTCTGTTGGCCCCTTGCTTGATCTTTATGCTGTGTTATTGGTATGAGGTGCCATTTAGTTTGTCTCAGCTCTTTGTAATGGTAATGGATTGGTCCAACGCCGTTAAGTTCAGCATAATTTATTGGTAGAATGCTTTTGCATAACCTACTTAGACAATTTACTTTACTTTCTTTTTGGTGCAGAGTATTTGTAATGCCCTCTAGAATGTGTATCAACCCTATACACAATAAGAAAGGGATTCTTCATCACTCCACCAATGCAAGCTCAGAGGAAAGGTGCTTCTTCCTCTTTTCTAATCCTATAATGAGTTATACTTGATGATAGTTGAAACGGGTATTCAATTGATTCGCTTCATGCTTCAAACTAAGACGCGAACTCCCTTGGATAAAGATCTTTGTTCTTCATGTGTTTGTGATCTTTTCTAGAAAGAACACAGAATCTGAATTTGTTCTCTGCATTGCAGATGGGAAACAAACTCTTGTGCCATGGATTCGTTGTACGATATGGATCTTATATCTGATACCGTACCGGTGATTTTAGACAACTCAAAATTATGGTATCAGGTGCAGTCAACTGGTATGAAATTAGGATCTAGAGTGGTTGCCCATGTTGATCAAGTTAGTCGTATTGAACTCAGAGACGACAGCCGCTACTCCAATCTTTTGATAATAAATCGAACTGCCAGCCCTCTTTCATGGTAAATCAAACTTGGGGTAATAAGATTCTTTTATGTCTTTTGTATGTGTCTGTGAGATCCCATATCGGTGGGAGAGAGGAACGAAACATTCCTTATAAGAGTGTAGAAACCTCTCCCTAGCAGACGAGTTTTAAAACGTTGAAGGGAATCCCAGAAGGGAAAACCCAAAGAGGACAATATCTACTAGCGGTGGGATTGGGCTGTTACAAATGTTATCAGAGCCAACCGGGCGGTGTGCCAGCGAGGACGTTGGTCCTCCAAGGGGGGTGGATTGCGAGATCCCACATCGGTTGGAGAGGGGAACAAAACATTCCTTATAAGAGTGTAGAAATCTTTCCCTAGCAGACACGTTTTAAAATATTGAGGGGAAGCCCAGAAGGAAAAACCCAAAGAGGACACTATCTACTAACGGTGAGCTTGGGCTGTTACAAATAGTATCAGAACCAGACACCAGACAGTATGCCACCGGGCGGTAAAAGCTCAATTAGGCTCGTCTTTTTAATGTTTTGTTTTCATGCATTTCTTTGCAACTTGGTACGACGGATATTTCAATTTAAGATCCCAATTTATGAATGATTAGGGCGTTAATGCCGTGATAACTCTTTAGGTTTATGGAATGCAAGGACAGAAACAACCGCAGTGCCATATTGTTGCCCTATAAATTTCTTCCTTCTATGGCAGCAGAAAACTTGAGGGATGCATCTGAGAAGGTATTTTTTTGAAACCATATTAGGTTCTTTCTTTTGTTATTCATATTTGCAGTCTTCTACGAATCATGACATACGGTAGAGCCTATCGCTGTTAGCTCGCTGCTTACGAAACCTAGCTTTCGTGCATTTCTTTATTTCTACGTTGCTGTTGAATAGTTGTAGTAGATGCTCAACTTCCGTGTTATAAGATTAGGCATTTGCTTTATTTGGTTTTCCTGGATGCTTCTTAGCATAAACTCACCCTCTTAGAAAATATAATTACTGAACTCTTGATCGACCGAAAAGACTTCACTTTAGATACCCTGACACGAATAACGAACCCTAATTTAAAGACTCACGAGGGAAGTAGGCATAATTTTTAGAAACAAGAAACTAAAAACATAATGGTTACCTATTGAGGCCTAATTTTCCTCTCCTAGGATGACCCTAGCCAGTTCCCTTGCCGGGCTTGGAGGTTTGATTGAAAGTAGCGCTCGAGGATTGTAATTGGAAATGGAAGCTCGGTTCCCCTCGCACTCTCACTCTATTTTGAATTAGGGATTTGCCTCTTTCTTTCTCTACCGCCTGTGTCTATCTCCTGTCAGACTTTCCACCCGTAGGATCGCTTCTAAGTCCAATATCCAAAGTACTTGGAAATTCGTCTTTTTCCGTCTTTGATGAACTTTGAAGTTTTGTCATCAGGCCATGGTTGTATAATGGTGAAAGGCAGAAGAACATAGAAGGGCTTGTATGCAAACATTTGCAGAAGCAAGCCAGTTGTAACCATTATTTATGGATAGGTTTGTAGAAAATCTTGGAAGTACCTGAAACTTTATGGTTTTGGTGCCTTGGAAACTGTACAGAAGGCACATTTCTTTATTTCATAGGAAAATTCGATAAATCCGAAGCGAGTAATTAGCTACAGTGAGTGGTTGGTAAGCCTTGTATTAGCTCGAGACCGAGTTTGTTTGCAGTTCTCTGTTTCTGTTTGGGTTACTTATATGTTATACTGTGTGTAATAGCTGTGAGAAAAGATTACAAGTTGTTTCTCATTCATTTTGGAATATAGTTCTATAAGTAATACTGAAAAGAATGTCTGATCAATAGATTAAAGAGCTACTCGGTGATTACGACGCCATCCATGTTCGTCGTGGAGATAAAATAAAGACCAGAAAGGACAGGTTTGGTGTTGATAGAAGCTTACATCCACATCTCGACAGGGATACACGGCCTGAGTTTATGCTAAAGAGAATAGCAAAGTGGGTTCCGCCAGGGCGGACACTTTTTATTGCTTCAAATGAGAGAATGCCGGGGTTCTTCTCGCCCCTCTCTGCTCGGTGAGTCCATCTCACTTAACGTTTTAGTTCGCTCGAGTTAGCTGAAATGTTGGTTCTTTGCCATTTAGTAGTACGAAGACTTGGTTCAAAAGATCGATCTTCTTGTGTTCCGATAGCGATATTATAAATCATTGAACTGTCTCTCATATAGTCCTACCACCACCTTGATTCATGATACCCCAATTCTTCTGCAGGTACAAGTTGGCTTATTCCTCGAACTATAGCCATATTCTGGGTCCTGTGGTTAAGAACAATTATCAGTTGTTCATGATCGAAAGGCTCATTATGGCGGGTGCCAAGACATTCATCAGAACGTTCAAAGAAGACAATACAGATCTTAGCCTCACCGATGACCCAAAGAAGAACACGAAAGTGTGGCAAAAACCAATCTACACAGATGACGAAGAAAGTAGCTGAGGATTTGTTATTTCACTGGGAAAACATCTTGAAGACATCTTTTTGATCCATGCTAATGCCAACCAACAAAAGCCTTTCATTGCTCGTTGTAAAGCTTCGTATGAATGAATGGTAATAGGAAAGGTAGATTCTTGGCCGATGTTGTTGTATATGTGGTATAAATTATGATCCTGGTTTCTGAATTTCATTACTTCCATTTCTTTAGTGTCACGTGTATTCTTTTTTTTTTGAATGGAATACATCTTTCGTTACTTGAAATTTTTTGATGTAGCGTGTAATAACTCTAGTTGTTCGTTGTTCAAAGATTCTTGTTTAGAATTATATTTATTCCTATAATCCATAGCCTAGGAGAACGCAGCAACAAGGGATCATCCTGCCCATACAGCCCAGCCAGTGGAGATAAAAACATCACAAGCGCAAAGCCTGCGCTTGTGCTGGAAATCATGTCTGATAAAAACATCACAAGCGCAAAGCCTGCGCTTGTGCTGGAAATCATGTCTGATAAAAACATCACAAGCGCAAAGCCTGCGCTTGTGCTGGAAATCATGTCTGATAAAAACATCACAATTGCGCTTGTGCTTGTGCTGGAAATCATAGCATAGGCGGGAGGAAGGTAGTCTAGACGGTGAAAGAGTTAGGAGAGGCTGTCGTTTGACAGAAATGGAAGACTTTTCTCCTATTATCAATAGATCTTAACTAAAAAACATCCGAACTTTTTAAAATAAACGAAATAAATTTCAAGCTAAAAAACCGAACTTTTTGAAAAACCAAGCTTTTTGTTTACAAAATTTAATGATGAAAAAAGAATTGAGAAAACAAGCCTACATTTTAAAAATGAAAAACAAAAAAACCAAGTATTTTGGGCTGCAGCAAATGCATAGAAAGTGGGCAGTCAATCAAGGAATTGGAGGCAACTTGATGATCTTATAACCTTCATAAATGCATAAACCCACAATCCTATGGTCTCAAGGGGAGGTGGAGAGGAGAATAACATAACGTTAAAGGCTGTTGAAAGCACATCCAACACAACTCTTGTGCAGCAACAACATAAACAAAAGATTCTCATAACAATTTCATCAAAGCACAGAAATAATCCACAGCTGATGACGAACACGCTTAAAGACCTAATCCAACCGTTCGACCGTCTCTTCTTCGAAGTCCAGCAGTGTATTGTTTTTCTAAATCCATCTGGAGCTCCTTTTGCTTTTCGGCACGGAGAAGTTCGCTGCCATCTTGGTTCGTTGGTTGGGGCTCCGTCTTCAGCTCGCCCTTCACACCCTACAAGTGGCCATAGGCACCAAGGCAACCTCAGACTCTAAAAATGTGTTAGTAGGTGACGAAGAAACTGTAATGGACTGAGTCACGACTAAGCAATGAAAGCTTGCTAACATTCAGGGATATATCGAGTAGATGGGCGAGGAGGGGAGGGGAGGAGAAGAGTTTACCATGAGTTTGTTGAATTTTTCTTGCCGTTCGCGATCGGTAAACAACGCTGTATCCCACTGGTGGTGTCCGGACTGTAACCAATGGAAAAGCATTATGAAGAACACGGAAAAGTATCCATATATGTCATTCTGTGGGTAGAGCAGTTCGGTTCTTCGAAGTCTCTAATTATGAACCAAATGCACAACTATTTCATGCCAAACAAAATGAAGAAATGATTAAGTATTAGATGATTGTGCATACCTCCTCTACAGCAGAACTCTTTTTGCTCCCCCACAGCAGCTTCTTCTTTTGATCGGTGGTCATATAACCCACGCCAACAAGGTTCTTATTAACTGTTAATGGAACAGAAACCACAATTTATAAAAATTCGAAGTGAAAAGTTACAGATCATTCAAATCTGAACTATTGTCATTGTAAATAATCTACGTCATACACCAGAATTAAAGTGAAATGTAACCTTCAAACAGAATTTTGTTCCAGTTTCAGTTACTGAACTAAGAAAACCAAACTACGATTGTAGAGATAACCAAATCCAACTAAAACCAGAAAAAGAAAAGATCCCAAGTAGGTGAACGTTATTACTTTGTGCACTAAATAGCTCCAGTAATCTTTTTTTTTTTTTTCTTTTTTTCAGTTCAACAAGTAAGAGAGGGAATTCGAATCTCGGGGGTGGCATATTCCATAATTAGTTGAGCTATGCTCTAAAACTTAAGGATATTAAAAGAAGCCATGCAGATTTGGTAAACATGTTCTTTTAGAATTGTAAGTAGAACAATACCAGAATGCAGTCAACTATCTTCAACAATTTAAAAAAAAAAAAATCAAAATTATGTGCAAAGGTCCAACAAAAACTTTCGAGAACAACCATCATCTAATTGAGAATAAATTTTTTGAAAGGGAAGAAAAATAGTCTAAATTAGAAGCTTGTAGTTCTCGAAAAAAATTTGTTAGACCTTTGCTCATAACGAACTAACAAACAATCAGAGAGGGATTATTGATCTTAGGTTAGCATGAATTTCTAGATAAAGAATTAGATTTTACCTAATTCAGCAGCTTTCATGGCAGCAACTTTTGCAGCACTGAAGTCAGCAGCAAAATCAGAATCGCCACTTTGGGCTTGTCCTAAACTCATTTTTCCATCCTGTTCTTGCTTAGAGGTTGAAGATTGATTTTCTTCAGCTGCATAATCAAATTTCATAACTGGTAAGGACAATAATGCTGGTGTGAAGCTAGCATGTAAACAACTTGAAATAGGACATGATAGAGCACTTACCATCCTGTTCGTGATTAACTTCTTTACCCAAGCTAACCAATTTAGGTTTCTTAGCAGGCAATCCTTGATTTTCATTTACCAAAACAGCTTTACCGTGGCCCTTGTCCCAGTGAGTTTCTCTGCCATCATATTTCCTCTCATCCTTAGCGAACTTTTCATCATCAAGGTCCTTCTGGTCACTCTTATGAATTTCTTTTGTACAGTGCTTGCTTTCATCCCTTCCTAAAAATGAGTCATACTGGTTCCCCCTAGCATTGTCATGGGAGAGCACTCGTTCATTTTTGTAGTCTCTAGAATGCTTCATATTGTCTCTCTTCTCATCTCGACCATCTCGATCTCTAATATTCCTATGTTTCTCCATTTCTTTAGAGCTCACATGCCTTCTACTACCAGAACCATGTTTCTCAGATAAGGAATCCCCATCCCTACTTCTATGTCCAGAACCATCATATTTATCTCGAGAGCTTTTTACTATATCCCGAGAGTAGTCTCGCGAACGGAAATGTTCACTATCTCGTCTTGTATGATCATAATGACCACCACCTTTTGACTCCCTACCAGAACGAGAGGATAACCGTTCATAATCTTTGTCTTCATCCGCATATTTGTCATGTCTGGCATAATCATCATGCCTAGAGTAGCCATGCGAAGTTCTTGAGGACTTCCGATCAGAATATCTATAAGAATCAGAATTTCGACTATGATGATTTCCAGAATCCTTATTCAATTCTCTTTCATCCTCTTTTCTCCTTGGTTTTCGTTCAGAGTCTTTTGAAGCATCATCTCTCGAGAGCTTTGGACTATAACTGCGGTCTCGTTTAGGACTTTCTGAAAAAAAAAATATTTATAATGAGCATGAACATACTAAATATAGAAAAGAAAAAGAACCGACAGACCACACAAAGATAATTGAGAATCATGCGATAGTTGTCTTCGGAAGGAACTTTCACTCCACAAAAGAAAAACCCAAAATCAAATCAAACTAACCATCTGATGACGACGACCCACTAACAGAAGATCGACGTCTATACTTTCTGCCAACTGTTTCAGAAGATGGCTTACGAAATTCAGCTTTTATACCATTGTTTTCCATCGTAGGAGGCTATAAGTTCAATCCACTTAATGAACCTGATTTCAAATGAAACTAGAATAGCCAACAGAGTGACCTGAAACACAGACACACACTGTCAACAAGTCACTTACAAATCCCAAAAACTTGATACAAAGACGCAAAAGGAGCAAAAATTGCACATCATCCAATCAAACCAAACACTCGTTGCCACGAGGAAGAGAGTAGAAGATTGCAAACAAGTAAAGCAAGTGGCCAATAATGCAATTCATAGTAGCACGAACCACAGCAACCAGCGTTTACGATCAACACAACATTCCCACCAAAATTTTACAAGCTACCAAAACAACAATTAATAACACATCCACAAGAAGACAACGACATCACATTTCAGCTTCTAAAAGTTGCAGCTAGTTTTTTCTCCCAGAAGAAAGGGAGCGAAACATGATAATACAAAAACCCAGTACATAACTAACGGAACCGAACCAAAAAAGACCAAAAGAAAACCCTATTCAAAGCTTGAGGAGACAAAACCTGCAACCTCTCTCCCAGTTCCTGAGGAAATTCTCCCAGCAGACAGACAAACAAACAAACAAACAAAGAAAACATCCAACCCTAGGGTTTCAAACATCGACGAATTCGAATTCCAAAACAAACCCTAAGCCAAGAAACGAAAGAAAAATGGAAAAATCGAAAGCAGAAATGGAAATTCATACCTTGTCAGGAGATTCAAAAGCAAACGATTGAATTCATTCACTGCACTTGAATAATTTTGTAGGCGATTGTTTGTTCATTCCCCTCTTCGATTCCAGCATTAATTCCCGTTTGTCTGCTTGAGCGATTTTTATACGAAGGAATGAGATTCAATTGCGCACTACATACGTGTCAATAAATCTTTTTCTCTTATCGAACCCAAAAATTATTACAAAAATTATAAATATGCATTTACGATATTACCTTAATACGGAGTTTTCTGTTGCAGTAATTTAATCTCTTATCCATAATTGTTAAATTAATATATATATATATATATATATTTTAATCTTTAAATTGTTGGATGATGAAAGTTAGGCTTTTGGAGAAGCCGACGTAAATCTATGATTGTTTATGCTCAAAGTGAACAATATCGGAGAATCGTGTTCGTCTAACATAAATAATATAGAATAAATTTTAATATATATATATATATATATTTATTTATTTATAAAATCTTTATTTTCCAAAATTTTATCTTGTTTATATTTCATTACATGCATAATATAAAACTTTTTTAATGATATTTATTAGTTATTAAATGGTTAAAATTATTAACACTTTTTTTTTAAGTTTATCTTTTAACTATAATTTAATAATTAGTTATTTTAGCTGTGTCACTTTTTTTTTTTCTTTTTTGTTTCCAGAAACACTTTCAAGGGCATCCATAATATTTATAATATATATTGGAAATTATGACGTCATGAATATAACTAATATTTATTGTTAATTATGTAATAAATCTCTATTACTTGACCATTTGGCCATACTTGAGCAAAGGAGCCAAAAAAAAGGCAATAAACTCAAATCCTATACACAATTGTCTCCTACCAATTCAATAAAGAATATCTCAACTAACATCAATCAAATAGTTGAGATTCAAATCTCCACAACTCCTACTGAGAGGTCCTATATCTGTGAGTGTGAAAACTTCTTCTTAATAGAGTATTTAAAAATTGTAAAAGGTCCTATATCGGTGAGTGTGAAAACTTCTCCTTAATAGAGTATTTAAAAATTGTAAAGCGGACGACGATATATAACCAGTAAGAAAGTAGAAGAGGAGAACGAAGCATTCCTTGAGAGTGTAAAAACCGTGACACTGACAACGATATGTAACAAAGCGAACAGTATTTGCTATCAATGGGCTTGGACGGTTACAAATGGCATCAAAGCCCGACACCGGGCGATGTGCCAACGAAGACACTGGCCCCCTGACCCCCAAGGAGTGGATTATGAAGTCCCACCTCGAATGGAAGAGGAACACATCATTCTTTATAAGATGTGAGAACCGCTCTCTAGTAGACGCGTTTATAACCATGAGACTAACAACCATATGTACCAAACTAAAGAAGACAATATTTACGAGTAGTACCAAACCAAAGGGTACAATATTTGCTAGCAATAAGATTGTATAGTTTAAGCTAAGATTGTCCTTTACCATTCAGAAAAGTGATATCAATTTGAGGACGCATTGATATCTTGCCAACATGAATGATATTATATAATGAAATCCAAAGTAGTGACGATGAATTTATCAGGGTGATAAGCCTCCAACTGATTTCGAGAAAGTCGTTATGGTGAAATCAGTAGACACACTACTCCTAGGAAACAATACTAAAGCATCTCAATTCGACAGCATGTCATTTTATATTATAACTATAATATAAATGGTACTTTTTTTTTCTTGTTCAAAAACTAGGAAACTAAAGTGGTTTGCTTCGAAGACCTTGTAAACTTAGCAGACAACTCAAACACAAGATGCATGACCAAAATAACGCAAAAAACAAGCATCCCCTTCCATTAAGCAACGAGCAAAAATCCACAATTTTGCATGAGAAAAACTTGGTAGCATCAAAACTCAATTAAATTACCTCATTCAGTTCACAAATTCAGCCCCAGAACCAAAGGGTCTTGAAACAAACTAGTCACTGAAATCCACACTTAAAACAGAGGTAACAATATGATGACAGCAATGGAAATCATTCTCCATCAACGCAACCTCCTAGCTTCCCTCTCGGACTCGAGTAGGGTAAGAATATCGCCTTCCCTGACTGGTCCCTTGACATTCCTCATAATGTAACGATTCTGATCATCAAGAAACTTGACTCTCACTTGAGTCACCTGCCCTCTTGATCCAGTTCTACCCATTACTTTCACCACCACAGCATGTTTGATCTGTGATTCCATTCCTACACAACCAAACCAATAAACAAGAAAGAATCTTACAATTAGAATGAAGTTCCACTAATGACCCCTCCCCTTATAGATGTGTTTTGAAGTGTTTTCAAACAAACTGATTTGAGCTTGATTATAACTATTTTCGTAATGGTGTTTATTGAAAAATCACTATCGTATTCGGTTTTGAAGTTCTTTTTAATAAACATGTCTGACTCTACTATCTTTGGTTGCCGAGGTGATTAACATAGCTTAAACGCACAAGTTTACTTTTCCAATGGTCTCTATGACTAACTGGCCAACCCAAGGTGATTGCTTTCAACTAATACAATGGTCAAAAGTGCTCCAAAAGTACTTTTCCAATGGTCTCTATGACTAACTGGCCAACCCAAGGTGATTGCTTTCAACTAATACAATGGTCAAAAGTGCTCCAAAAGTGTTTCCTCACAAAAACTTCAGATTTTTTTTTCCCAAAAATATTCATAAATCACTTTCAAACACAATAGGTAATATTTGGGAGTAATTTATCATATTCAAAAGCATTCCAAAACATTCAGAATCAAAATTGACCGTATGTCCATGTCCAGAAGTTAAAACCAAACATTAAAATGCTTTTGAATGATCAACGACATGTTTTGAAGTGATGTTGAATACAACAAAGGTAATTTTAACCAAAATCACTCCTAAACATGCTCTAAATTTGTGTGGTAAGGGCTTTTAATGATAGCAAAAGTGATGTTAGTCATGCTAAAACAATCCGCCATCATCTACCGCTCATACAGTTCCAACTTACCAATTCCAATGGCCTAATACATAGAAGCCAGTTCTACAAAATACAGAAAACACATGGCAGACGTTACGATTCTAATAACTTAATAAAATTTCAATCAAGGCCATTAAAACAAAATATATGCATAGCATGGCCAGATTTTTTAATTCGCACAAAAAAATCATATCCTTATTACGAAGACCTACAGCAGTTCTTAAGATTCCCGTTTGGTTACTATTCGAAAATAATATGTCGAGTAAGAATTGAATCACAGAAACAAAAAAAAAAAAAAAAAAAAAAAAAAAAAAAAAAAAAAAAAAAAAAAAAAAAAAAAAAAAAA
>NW_019268609.1:78596-80637 GCF_002738365.1 Cucurbita moschata | reverse complement strand
AAAAAAAAAAAAAAAAAAAAAAAAAAAAAAAAAAAAAAAAAAAAAAAAAAAAAAAAAGGCAATAAAACTAGGAAATTCTCGAACTTTTCGTCAACTATCTGGCAGATAAATCAAGAAATTCAATTCTACAGGAATTGAACAAAAGCAAGAAGCAGAGAGATGAGAGTTTAGAGAGAGAACCTGAGAGCACGAGAAGGAAGAAGATCGACAAAAAAGATTGAGCGGCAGCAGGGGAGGGATGACCTTGGCTAGGGCTTACGTTTATAATAATCCTTCTTTCACTTTTTTTTTTCCTTTTTCTTGTTAAATAAAGTGGATTGGGCCTTGTGGGCCGGTAAATGGGCTGGAATGGGCCACTGACGAATACGAGAATTCCATAAATTAATTAAATAGGTAAAAAAAATCTAAATTAATAAAAACTAGCCTTTTAAATTTTAAAAAATAACCTTAAAACTTCAAAATAATAATAATAATAATAATAATAATAATAATGATAAATAATATATATATATATATATATATGTATATGTATGTATATATATCTAAAGATTTGGAATCCACATTCTGCACTTGATGACCCCGATATTTTTCTACATCGCTTGCAATATGGTCACATTATCTACTTCTCGTTTTTAAAGAGCAAAGACCCCAAATTCTCCTGTATCTTCTACGACATGGTCACATTACCTACTTTTCGTTTCTAAAGAGCGGAGGCCCCGACAGTCCTCTGCATCCCTTACAATGTGGTCACATTACCTACTTCTCGCTTCTAAAGAGCGGCAGCCCCAACATTCCCCTGTATCTCTTGCAACATAGTCTACTTCTCATTTTCTAAAGAGTGAAGGTCTCTCGACATTCTCTTGCATCCCATGTGACATTGTCACATTACTTACTTCTCGCTTCTAAAGAGCGGAGGACCCGACATTCCCCTATATCTCCTGCAACATGGTCACATTACCTACTTCTCGCTTCTAAAGAGCGAAATCTCCGATATTCCCTTACATCCCCTCCGACATAGTTACGTTGCCTATTTCTTACTTCTAAAGAGAGGAGGCCTCGACATTCCACTACAACCATTCGATCATATATTTAAAGGATGGAAACAATCATAATGTGTCACTAACCGACATTCTATACAATGCTCTGAATTTCAAGTTATGAAGAAAAAAAAGAAAAAAAAGACAGAATTGTTTGAAAACTTGAAACAAACTATGTTTCACAAGACAGAAAAATTGATGTTGTCTGCCTCTTTTCTCTATGTTTGAAGTAACGAATTTCTCGGAGCTGCTCGAGTCGGGTTTCGTATCATCCCCTCAGCCATTTTGGATCAAGGAGAATCGATAGAAAAACTTCGTGTAAGCTCCGAGCTAATGTCATGTCTTCTTGTTCGTACAAGACGGGACTTCATTCAAAAGTTTGATGAATCCTAAGAAACTAAGTTTCCCGTCTGACGGTCTTATCCAATCTTGAAGAACTACGTGAAGCGGAATGGATGGCGCTAATCCCAGCTCCTGTGGGCAAAAAACTTGATTTCAATTAATCTAAGCATCTCAAAGGTTGATGGTTCGATCTAAACAGAAAGAAAAAAAAAATGTAACGGCCCAAGCTCACTGCTAGGTAGATATTGTCCTCTTTGGGCTTTAAAACGCACCTACTAGGGAATGGTTTCCACACCCTTGTAAAGGGTGTTTCGTTCTCCTCCCTAACCAATGTGAGATATCACAATTCACCCCCTTTCAGGGTCCAACGTTATCGCTGGCACTCGTTCCTTTCTCTAATCGATATAGGACCCCCACCAAATCCACCCTCCTTCGGGGCTAGCGTCCTTATTGGCACATCGCTTCTTGTCTAACCCCTTTAGGGATTAGCCTTCTCGCTGACACATAGTCTGGTGGAACGGTTTCCACACCCTTATAAAGAGTGTTTCGTTCTCGTCCCTAACCAATGTGAGATATCACAATCCACCTCCCTTCAGGGCTCAGCGTCCTCGATGGCACTCGTTACTTTCTCTAATCGATGTAGGACCCCCCCCCCCCCCCCC
>NW_019268609.1:60275-78397 GCF_002738365.1 Cucurbita moschata | reverse complement strand
CCCCCCCCCCCCCCACCAAATCCACCCTCCTTTGGGGCCAGCGTCCTTATTGGCACATCGCCTCATGTTTAACCCCTTCAGGGATCAACCTCCTCGCTGACACATAGTCCGGTGTCTGGCTTTGATGCCATTTATAATGGCCTAAGCCTATCGCAAGTAGATGAATTTTCCCTTTCGAACTTCCCCTCAGAGCTTTAAAACGCGTTTGCTAGGGAAAGGTTTCCACACCCTTATAAAGGGTGTTTCGTTCTCCTCCCGAACCAATGTGGGGTATCACAAAAACGCTTTTATAGGAAGAAAAAGCGTACCGAAGCAAGCTCCTCTATCATGATTGGTCTGTTTCCATACTCATCAAAGAGGTCATAAGCATATCTAGCATGCAGCTCCCAACTTTCAGCGCCTTTCAACTGATGAACACTTATAGCAGCTGCACAAAACTCTTCAAAATCCAACCTTTTATACTGCGTGGAACTCACCTGAAACATTCATAAACGAATCGTTCGACTTCGATTTTGTTCCAAAAAATTACGCTTACGAACACTACTTTGTGAGTATTACCATGTCGACATACTTGATCACCCCCGAATCGTTCATTGCATCGGTCGAAGCTTTCATCAAAGCCTGTTCATGTATTCCAACAGTCAGTCGTAAGAAATTTAAAGATTGTTCTTGAAGAAAATCGAGATGGATAAGAAGCTGACCGTTTTAAAGTTCCGTAAAGAAATGAACCCGTCTTTGTTTGGACCTAAGAGATCGAATTGTTCTCGGAGATAAGCGAGCTGCACGAAGGATAGCGTCTTTGCAAGAGCCTATCATAAATGTTTCATAGGGTGATCTCTGAACTTATATAGCATTATAGTTTAACTCCTTGAACCATCAACTCGTCCCGAGTATTCTGACTCATTTTGAAATGAGCTCGGAACTTATATAGCATTATGGTTTAACTACCTGAACCATCAACTCGTTCGAGTATTCGAACTGATTTTGAAATGAGCTCTGAACTTATATAACATTATAGTTTAACTACTCGAACCATCAACTCGTCTCGAGTATTCAGACTCATTTTGAAATGAGCTCTGAACTTATATAACATTATAGTTTAACTACTCGAACCATCGACTCGTCCCGAGTATTCAGACTCATTTTGAAATGAGCTCTGAACTTCTATAGCATTATAGTTTAACTAACTACTCGAACCATTGACTCGTCCCGAGTATTCAGACTCATTTTGAAATGAGCTCTGAACTTCTGTAGCATTATAGTTTAACTACTCGAACCATCAACTCGTCTCGAGTATTTAGACTCATTTTGAAATGAGCTCTGAACTTATATACCATTATAGTTTAACCACTCGAACCATCAACTTGTCCCGAGTATTCAAACTCATTTTGAAATGAGCTCAGAGCTTACACAATATTATAGTTTAACTACTCAACCACCGACTCATCCAATGAGCTCCGAACTTATTTTGAAATGAAAATCCTCGTTGTCTCTTCGAGTCGGGGGGGTCGAACACATGTATACTAATACTCGAACGTGGGATTCAAGAGTAAAAGCTTAGATTTAGAATCAAATATGTGAACGTAAAAGAGTACTTACGTTAAACGCTAATTTACGCAAAGACGACGAGTAGATATACGCTCTAACGAGCTTATAAACTATGATATCCAATGGAATCTTGACATGTGGATGATTTGTGAGCCAAGGATGACCTGTAAAGACAATTTGGATAAGAGGCATTAGAATGTTTAGAGCCACTGTCCTTAAGTAAAGTGTCCATTTTCAGCTCCCTAAACTTACATAGAGCCTGTGCAGCAGTTAGTCTTTTATGTTGGTTTTTATGTAGTAATCCCTGGACAAAATCTTTTGCATCAGAAGATAACGACGGCCAAGGGTCGTCGTCGAAGCTCGGATCTTCCTTTAACACGGTTCGGAATATGCCAGATTCCGTCCTGGCCCAGAAAGGTCTGCTTCCACATAAAAGAATGTATGCAATCACACCGATACTCCACATATCCGCCTCGGTCCCGTATGATCTATGCAGGACTTCGGGCGCTACGTAATATGCACTGCCAACTATATCGTTCAGTTTCTCGTCTGCAAGATTTCAAGTACTCATATGTCAACTCTAGTCACCTAAAAGATCAAAGACGAAAACATCACGGCTCTGATAACGTATCTGATAGTAGTAGGTTTGACCTGGATTTACGAAGTCCGAGAGTCCGAAGTCTATAACCTTCAGTGGTGAATCTTCCTCCTTTGTTGTGAAAAGAAAATTCTGCACCAAGAGAATCGTCATTCGTTGATCGTTGATCGTCGATCGTCGTCGTAAACATAAAGAAAAACCGGAACATATCAAAGAAATATGAATGTGTCATCTCAGCTCCTCCTCTTCCATAAACAACCCAAGTCCATCGCTAGCAGATATTGTACTATTTAGGATTACTGTGAGATCTCACATCGATTGGAGAGGGGAACGAATGTCGGCGAGGACACTGGGCCCCGAAGTGGGGATGGATTGTGAGATCCCACATCGGTTGGAGAGGGGAAGGAAACATTCTTTTTAAAGGTGTGGAAACCTCTTCCCTATCATATGTATTTTAAAAACGTTGAGGAGAAGCCCGAAAGAGAAAATCCGAAGAGGATAATATCTGCTAGCGGTGGGTTTGAGATGTTACAAATGGTATCAAAGCCAGAAACCGAGCAGTGTGTTAGCGAGGACACAAGGTCTCCAAAGGGATGGATTGTGAGATCCCACATCGATTGGAGAGAGGAATGAGTGTCAACGAGGACACTAGCCACAAAAGAGGGTGAATTGTGAGATACCACATTAGTTGTAGAGGGGAACGAAGCATTCTTTTACAAGGGTGTGGAAACTTTTCCATAGCAAACGTGTTTTAAAAATCTCGAGGGGAAGCTCGAAAGGGAAAACCCAAAAAATGACAATATTTACTAGCGGTGAGTTTGAGATTTTACAAATGGTATCAGAGTCAGACACCGAACGGTATGTCAGTGAGGACACTGGGCTCCCAACGAAGGTGGATTGTGAGATCCCACATCGGTTAAAGAGGGGAACGAAACATATTTTATAAGGGTGTTGAAACCTCTCCTTAGCAGACACGTTTTAAAAACCTTGAGGAGAAACCCAAAAAGAAAAGCCCAAAGATGACAATATCTGCTAACAGTAGACTTACCGAGCAGTGTGCCAACGAGGACACTAGACTCCCAAGGAGGGTAGATTGCGAGATCCCACATCAGTTGGAGAGGGAAACGAATAATTCTTTATAGGGGTGTGGAAACCTCTCTCTAGTAAACACGTTTTAAAAACTTTTAGGGGAAGCACAATATCAGATAACAGTGAGTTCAATATGACGAGAAAGAAAGAACGAAGAGTACCTCCGGCTTGAGGTCACGGTGGACGACGCCTTGGAGATGACAAAAGGCAACCGCGCTTAAAATCTGAACAATCACATCCTTAGCATCTTCTTCAGCATATATTCCACCCCTAAAGAATCAAAAGCTCATCGTCACATCAAAAACCGATATCTAAGACGCAACATTCATGTCGAAACCGATACCTCGAAAGCATCCGATCGAGTAGTTCGCCTCCTTCGCACAACCTGAAGAACACGACACAAAGAAGAAGATAATCAAAGAATTAGCACACAAATCTTTAATCTTTGATTCAGACTTACTCCATTAATATGTAAACATTATCATCATCTTCAAATGCTCCATGGAACTGCACTACGTTCTTATGCCCATTCAACGCTTGCAATATCTTCACTTCTCTTTTCACGTCATCCACGGCTATTGCTGTCGTCATCTGACAAAAACCATATTTAATTATAATTAATTAATTTACTGTTTTTTTTTAAATTATTAATAAAATGAAAACTTAACTATATAGTTAAGGACTAGAGCCCGAGAATCTCCCTCGACTGCTAGGCTACTACGTTTTCTCGTTTGAAATTCCAAGTCTGGTCTTCATTGGTATTTGATGCTCACCCACTACGTTTTTTTTTTTTAGTTTTTCCCCCGTCCGGTCGAGCTGTCTAAGGTCGATGGTGCATCTGGTAAGCTCTTTCGGTATTCATCTCCAGAGCTCGGTCAGATGCTTCAATCCTTCATTCACATTCTGTCTCTTTCTTTTTTTGTCCATATTGCGAGTTTATAGCTCTAATCTCTGGGCTTCTATTGAATCGAGATATAGGTTTGATTGTCCATCTTTTTGATATAACAGTAACGCATCCTCTGGAAGGGTAAAAGCGAAACCGAAAACCTCCTAAACTTTGGAAGTCTGAATACGTGTTTCCAACTTAAATTGCGATAAGATAAGAAAGGAATTCATTGACTTCGAACAACAAAAAGGGAGTCAATGAGCTCAAAATCCAAATTCGAAAAGGATAAGGGCCAGTGGTGGGCATTTGAGAAAGTCGGGTCAATTGAGTGTCTTCATTCACGTGACGATACAGAAGAAGAACGAAACGAAGTGAGAGGCCGGGAGGCAGATAAAAGAGTGGAGTCGATCAGGCTCGACGACCGAAAAAAGCAAAACGAAATTAGGATTTGGCCAAAAAAGAAGGTGTGACTTTATTTATTTACCCAAAATTAAATTTGTTATCCTATTTACTGACAGGTAGCTGTGTCTAGCTTTGATATCATTTTGAAAATTAGAAAAAAAAAAAAAAAAAAAAATCGAAACCTTGGATTTGGGGATGATCTTGACAGCAACATGGCGACCCTTGAGGCTTCCCTTCTTCGCCTTAGCCCTGCAAGTGAACCCAAAATGGCCGCGCCCTACTTCTTCGCCAATCTCATAATGCGCCACAAATTGCTTCGAATATCCAAACTCCCTATTCACCTCAACAACCTCGCTATCGCCGTTGCCTTCTTCAGGAATCGGGGCCTGATTCGGCTTAGCAGAGCCATGGCGTCGTGCGAGCAGTTCCTTGATGTGTTTGGCCGGCGAAGGCGGCGGGAACGGCCTGGACCGGCGCTTGGCACCGCCGGATGGCGAGTTCTTGAACACGCTAGACAGAGGACTCGGAGTGAAGAACGGAAAATTGGAAGGGGAGTTTCTGGTGTGTGAATCGGCGTTGTCCTCGCATTTCGCCTTAGGGTTTGCGGTCACCTTCGAATGGCAAATTCCCATGGATTTGGAACCCTAGGAGCACAATCGAAAGGGGATAATCAATCACTGAGATGAAGGAGCTTCTTCCATGGGAGAGAGACCTCGAAGGTACCGTTTCTTTGAACTTCTCTAATAATGGCAATGGCAGAGGAGAAATCAATGGCGAAATTAGAAGAAGAAGAGAGAGTTAGTGAGGATCGTAAACGTATTGTTTTCCTTAATGGTTTATTCTGCAATGTTTGTGATAGGTAATCCCAACAAGAATCACTACAAGACGAACATCATGGGAGCAGAAATCAAGGCAAAGAACAAGCAAAGAGGGAAACCAGAACACGTTAATGAGGCCCAGGTGAGACAGAACATAATACAAAATTCTATATTTCATTGCAACTTACAAGTTTAATACTCAAATTTCTGATGATTGTGTGGCCCTATGCTTTATAAATTACTATACTTTGGACCCACCAATGCTTATCTGCTTTGCTTTGTTTAAAACGTCCAATATAGTACCTATGGTAAACCGTAAAATATACTTTAGAGTCCGCATTCTCAGATTTTGCCCTCTTCTTCCTCTCTTGCTCTGATTGTTACCACATCCACCCTTCTTTTACAGCCACCATCGAACCCTCTCTCTGTCTTTTGCCCTTTTCTCAGAATAGAGCGATCGCCTTGATTATGAAGCCTCTATCTTGAGTCTCTATAGCCTATAACTCATGGTTGTTTCTCCGATTCTACTCTCTATAGACCTCTTTTTGAATTTTTCAGTTCCAAGTTTCACATTGGTTCAAATCCAATGCTCAACTTGCGGGAGGTGTTAAAGATATTTAGCATTCCATTACGGTTTACTATAGATACCATATTTGATCTTTTATTAAAGGCAAATATCTAGATATTTATCTTCCATTACCGTTTACCATAAGTACCATATTTGATATTCTATTGTAGACCAATATCTTGTATCCATTTATACCTTTATAATTTATTTGATGATTATAAATAGAGAATTTCACCACCATTTAGGTGGGATGATTTTAGCAAATATTCCCAGTTTCAAGATTTAGAGTCTGTTTAGAATGACTTTATGCTCCTAAAGTCATTTTCAACGTGTCCTTAGATCTAAAAACAACATAGTTTGGACCATATTTACATCATAATCTAATCATCGAAGTTTAGGAGTTGAATTTGCAACGAGTTTAAACCTAGTTTTAAAAATGTTGGAGCCTAAAGTAGGATATAATCTAATCATATACCATTCAACTATATGAAATAAAAAGGTGGGAAAGTGAGGAAAATGGTTACCAATGTTAGGCAACACATATTATCTCCACTTTCTCTTCTTTTTGTAAGCTTTATATGCGGTGACAAACGAGTTATATTTTATCTTGGTAAGAAAGAATGGGAGAATAATGGAAGTGGGGTTGAGGTTTGGCTTGGATCCTTCTATTCCAGGCTGTCTTTGTTGGGTTATCACAAACACCAAGAAAGATAGAATATATATATATATATAAGTTCAATTTCTTGCTTGAGCTTTGCAACAAGATATATATAGTTTATTGAATGACCTTTTGTTTGTATATGAGCTTTTCAGACCTGCTGCCTCCTTTCTCTTTTTCTTTTGTGATTTCAAAAGCTCTTGTTCTTATGTCTTTGGTGGATTTGAATGTGAATGAGGTTCGTGAAATTGTTTGAATTTGTGGATATCATTACATCGTAGTCTTACCTAAATAATTTTAATTCAACTCATGAAACAATACCATGTTAGAGATTATGAGACTTTAGGAGCGTAGATTGAAAGTTGAAGCATCACTTTTTAGATGCCCTTTGATGACCATTTATGTGAGATTCCACCTTGGTTAGAAAGGAGAATAAAACATCCTTTATAAGGGTGTGAAAATCCCTTCCTAACAGATGTGTTTTAAAAACGTTGAGGGGAAACCCGAAATGGAAAGTTTAAAGAGGATAATATCTGCTAGCGTGGGCTTGGCTGTTACAAATGATATCACAACCAAATACTGGGCCCCAAAGGTGGTGAATTGTGAGACCCCACCTCGGTTGGAAAGGGAAACAAAACATTCTTTATAAGAGTGTGGAAACCTCTCCTTAGCTGACGCGTTTTAAAAACCTTGAGAGGAAGCCCAAAAAGGAAAGTCTAAAAAGGACAATATCTACGTGCGGTGGGCTTGAGCTGTTACAAAATGGTATCAAAGTCAGACACCAGGGGGAGTGTGCCAAAGGGGATGGATTGTGAGATCTCACATCGGTTGGAGAGAAAAACAAAACTATCTTTACAAGGGTGTGTAAACCTCTTCCTAGCAGACGCATTTTAAAAACTTTGAGGAGAAGTCAAAGAGAGAAATCTTAAGGAGGATAATATCGACTAGTGGTGAGCGTGAGTCGTTAAGTTTGAATTTTTTTCTTTTGGTTGTTATCTACCCTCTTATAAATATTTTCAAGATTTTGCTTCAAATTTTTAATAATTGTGGTCATTGCTGAAACATCATTTTTCTGATTGTCAGTAAAGTGAGATAACTGGAAGCATCAATTATTGATTCATATAAACATGAGTCATCCTAGTCCAAGGGACAAAAATGTAGAATTCTTTGGTTTTGCATCCAACTACCACATGGATTGTATAGACTTTGGTTTTTTAGACAAAGAGTGGATAACCTACCAATTTTGATCAAGATCTTCCCTCTCTTCTTTACAACCTAATAGAACAACCAATCTAAGCATAACTCGACAGTCAAAGTATTGGTAACACTTTTTTTTGTAAACTTCTAACGGTATATTCTCGTTCTAGAAAAAAAATTCAATAGAGTAAGTATTTTTATAAGTTATATTCACACTCGTGACCTTACTGTTTCGATAGATAACTTTATAATTGTTTGTCCATCATATTAACTTTGAGATATTGTTGAGACACCAGAGTAAAGTGAGAGATATGAATGAATTTAGACCACCGAACGATAGCGACCATTGGGATATGACAATTAAGAAAAACTTAAAAGAAACGAAAGTTACTACCTATGCTAACATGATACCAGAATCGTAGAAACTTCACGATTAAAATTGTTATATTTAGAGCAACTTTATGCTAGGTGACCTCTTAGGAATGTATCTAGGATGCATGTGAATGAGGGCGAAACATGTTGAAAAGACTTGCATTAATCTAGGTTTCACTTTTTAGAAGCAAGAAGTAAGTATTGTGATCATGTCCATGTCGCAGGGGATGAAAAGAATGTTGGGGGCATTAGCGTTGAATTTGGATTCTGAATTTTTATTCAAATCCTAAGCACGAGCTATTACAATTGTCATGAATTTCGACCTTGTATTACAACATAATTTAAATTTTGATTCGGTAAGTTCCTTGTATAAAAGTTCAAAATTTTATGTCATTTTGAAACAAAATCTAGTGAATAGATGTGAATTATTTTTATTAATTTGAAATTGGATTGAAATTCTTAAAGTATATTATGACTAATGGAGATGTCAAAACATACTTTATTGATTGATGGCTAGCTCATTAAATGTTGGAATAAAATTATAATTTAAAAATTCATATAGGATTATTTTAACATTTTGTGTACACATTTATTGTCTTATAATATCTCAGGTGACAATGTTTTTTTTTTTTTTTTTTTTAATAATTAAAATAAATATTTTTTATATTTTAAAATAGAAATATATTCTACAATTTCTAAATTAATTAATTAATTTTTTATTTTTACTTTTTGTTTTATTTAATTTATCTTTCATTCTTTTCCCTTTTCCCATCTTCTCCATCCTCTCATCAGTGGTCATCTTGACTAAGGGGAAAAGTGAGAAAAAAGGGGAAGAGAGGGAAAATAATAATAATAATATATATATATATATATATATGAAATGCCAAAAATGTGGAAGGAATCTTCTACAAGGCTCTATTTTTAATGCCAANATAAAAAAAAAAAAAAAAAAAAAAAAAAAAAAAAAAAAAAAAAAAAAAAGCAAAACTTATTTCAAATTTAACATAATTTGGTTTAGATAAAGTCCTTTTAAAATCCTAATCAATTAGATTTTTGTGTATAATGTTTTGGGGTTTGGAAATTACTTTAAAGACATTTTTTATAATAAAAGCACGAATTTTTTGCCCAATTATATATTTTAGCAATATATTTTTAAATATATATATATATAATGTATGTATGTATGTATATATATGTATGTATGTATGTATGTATGTATATGTATGTATGTATCTATATGTATGTATGTATGTATGTATGTATATGTATGTATGTATGTATGTATGTATGTATGTATATAAAAGCATGGGAAAGTATAAGAAAATGGTGTAGAACGCCCAATTATTGTTGAGAGGGGCGTCATCGCTGTTAGTACTGTACAAGTATTACCTAGGGTTTTAGGATCGAACTATTTTTTTGTTTTGTTTTTTTTTTTTCCTTGATAAGAAACCATCGATCTTAGTGTTGTTACTAGTTCTGAATCAACACTTGAATTGAATACAAATCTATTTAAGTTGAAGTTTTTGCTTTAAGGTAAGTAGCTCACTTAATCGACAACCTAAAGGTGAGTTAGAAATATATAAAATGTTTTAGTTTGATTAATGCGAGATTTCAGGCCTCTCTATTCGTGAGACACTGTCATGCATATCACATCATTGTATTAATTATTCATTTATTTTCAAGAGGTCATACAACGTATGAGACTCGACTCCAAGTGTCAATTCTCATCAATTGGGATAAAGTCCTTTAGGACTTCAATAATGCGTCACTAGGTAATTGCTACAACTCAGAACACGAGTTAACTATAATTTAGATTATGTTCCACATCGGCAATGTTGTCTAATCTTGTTGTATTTCTGTATATCAGGCTCTATTTAGTCGATTCAAATCTTCGATTACTTATTTTTCGTTTGTTTATAGTTAGATCAATCTGTTTACGAGGAGGAATGACGTAACAAAATTCATCGATCGAAGGAAATAATCCTAAAATTCATAAAAATTTAGACATGTGTATATTAATAATTCTTTTCAATTATGTCTTTTTTTTTTTTAATTTGCTCCTAAACTTTTAAAATTTCTATTTTAGCCCCTAAAGTCTTACAAAATAATGGCAAAGGCCCATGAACATTTTGGGAAAGCTTATATACAAATAGATGAACCTAAGGCCCATCAACATTTTGGGCCTCCAAATAAATTTATTTGATTTCCCCAAATTTTTAGATAATTTTTATTTGCTCCCTAAACTCTCACAAAATTTTGCATTAGGTCTAGAGATATACATGAATTTGGCTCGAGAAATTTTTTGAACCAACTCGAAATTTTGGTGACTCGAGTAATTCGAATAAAGTTTACAATCCAATCCAAACGTATATTTTCGGGTTCAGTTGGGTTATTAGATAATTCTTTTTTTTTTTTTTTTTAATTAAAACTAGTACTGTCTTTAATATCAAACATTATCAATCACGACTCATCACTAACATCAGTTACAAATGTCGAAAGTTAAAATGAATTAGATTATTTTTTTTTTCAATTTGAATTGGATTAAATTGTTGGGTAGTCGAGATTGATCAGTTATTGAGTCATATGAACACCTCTAATTAGGTCTTGAATTAAAAGTTTTTGAAAAACTCATTCCAAAGGAAGTCCTCCTAGTACTGTCTAACACAACCGTGTCACCTAGTACTGTCTTTGAAAAACCCATTTCAAAAGATGTCGTCCGAGACACTCGCTCTCACTATGAAACACACATAGGCCACAACATAAGTCGATGTCTCCTACTATATATTTTAAGGCCTTTTCAAAATATTAAAAAGATATTAATTGAATTAATAAAAGAGGGTATTATTAAAGATGAAAGAATTAAGATAAATATAATAAAATGGGATTGGGAAATAAATGAAATGACAAGAAAAAGAAAGAGAGAGAGTAGGGAGTAGGGTGCAGGGCGCAGGCGGCGGGCGGGCGGCGGCGGCGGCAGCAGCGGCCGCCATGATTACAAATGAGTGCGACTCTCTCCCCCCTACATATCTATTAAATCAAATTAAACCCATAATTAATTTTTTTTTAATTTATTATACACTTTTTTTTTAATTCTAAATTAAATACCTATCACTTTCAAATTATATATATATATATATATATATATATATATATATTTGAATTATTTAGCTCAAATCTAACTTAGGGGTGTTTTTCGATCGGGTTGGTTTGTAGGTTGATATGTTTTTGCTCGATTACAATCTAACCCTATTTGTAACAGTAAAAATATTTAACATTTGTAACTAATGTTAGTCTGGGTTGTGACTTGTGGAAATTTGATACTTAAATTTTGTGAAATTTTTAGTTATTAATGTAACATATACCGTAAATAAATATGTTTTTTTTTTGTGTAAATAATTAAAAAAAAACACATCAACAACGGGTTGAGTTGGATTGAGTTTGGTTATAAACTTTTTGGAGTTAGTTTGAGTCACTAACTTACTTAACCAACTTGGTCGTAAATAAACTTTTTGTATTTCATGATTCATCGTTTTGCCGATTTGAACGGAGATTTCGATTTTAGGACTTTTTGAAATTTTGTGGGATTTTTTTCGATTAAATTGAAGTTTTGGCTCATAATTAGACGAATGAAAAGAAAATTAGAATATTTATATAAAAAAAGGAACATACGTGAGTTATTTTTAAAACGTTACAATTCGGAGGTATTAAGAACATTTTAAACATGTTTTTTTAAAAAGATTTAAGTGTATTAATACAAAATTTAAAAATTTATGGATGTTTTTTTTTTTTTTTAAAGAGATATTAATATTACAGAATTTTATATAAATAAAATTATGTTTAAAAAATAATTACTTTTAGTATTTAAATACTTCAACTGAAATTTTGTAACATTTCCCTAAATAGACATCTAATTCTAACTCTCCTTTGCTCCAACCCTCCGTAAGAGAACTCGACCACCGCCACCGCCACCGCCACCGCCACCACCACCGCCGGAGAAATTTCAGAGCATTTCACGACAAATAAGTCCATTTGGAATTTTCCGGCCATCCTCCGCCGCAACGTTTCGGATTCCGAATTCTTCCTTCAAAGGAACAGAATTCCGGGTTTAATTTGAATCCGGTCTGGCGGCATTCCGTTCACGGTTCGATAACCACAGATGAACCAGCCGCTCTGTTATCGGCAAACTCGCCGGAATGGTTTCATCGGAATCGAATGAGATGCGGCCACCGGAGGTTCGTTGTTCAAGCTCCCGTCAAAATGTACAATTATAAATACAAAATTTTAAAACTGATATAAAAAATATATATATATTTATTTAAAAAATATAATACATTTAATTTCTTTTTTCTAATAATTGTATAAAAAAATCAGTTTTGTATAATTATTTAAATTTAGAGTATTCATGTATAATTATTTTAATTATTAATATAACATGTACCGTGGATAGTTATGATTTTTTAAAAATAATTAAAAAAAAAAAAGAGCTATTCAACCCGAAAATATAGGATTAAGTTGTGAACTCTATTCTTCGGTTAGCTCGGTCACCAATCCAACTAACCTGAAATTTTAATTTGGTCTAAATTCTTTTCAGCCTAATCCAACCATGTACCCGTGTGCCGCCCTATTTAAATGGTATAGCTTTCGATATTAATTTCAAAACTAGATTGTAATGATTTATGCAAAATTACAACTTCAAACTATCATGGGTTCTTTTACGTCTCATGTCATTCCACTCACTTTCTTAAACAAATACTATAAAGATTGGGTGCGTTTGCAAAATTTATATGCATAAATCGTAATACCTCGAGTCTTGTTGTGAGATTCGACGTCAGTTGTAGACAGAAACATAACATTTTTTATAACGGTGTGGGAACTTTTTCATAATAAATGTGTTGTAAAATTGTGAGGTAATGTCGACTCGTAATGTGTCAAACTGGTTATGTTAGGTTGGAGAAATCTTTTGGACCAATCCAAAAGATCGGATTGGTTGAGTTGAGTTAGCTTGTCGGGTTGTTCTTTTTTTAATTAACTAATTTTTTTTTTTTTGCTTATCTGCAATATACATCACTAATATCAGATACAAAAGTCAATTGTTCATAAGCTTTAACCGAGTAGGATTGAGTTGGGTTGTAATTTTTTTTTCAAATTGATCGGACTAAAATTTTTTATTTTTCAAAAATTCAACTCAAAACGACACGTGTTAATCCCGATGGCATGATGTTACCCCTAAGAGCCCTAAAAATGTTTCTTAAAACTCAGCCAATGTTGTAAAGCCACGTGTGATGGATATTCTTTGTAAATTAAATAATTAAAAAAAAATATATGCCACAATCATAACCACAAACCCCATCAACTTTTTAATTAATTAATTTTTTTCTCAAGAAAAATAAATAAAGAGAAGCACTTTGACATTTTTATTAACAAAAATAAAGTACTCTTGTCTTGCACTTTCACTATCTTATAATTATAATAATTATTATTTGGAAATTCAAACTTTTATAATAATTTCCTAACTTGGAAAATTGTTTTTTTTTTTTTAATTTTAAACAAATAAAATAATGCGTTTTAGTACCAATATTATAAGTTGGGTTAGGTTAGATTAGGAGTATATAGAAATATCTTAGAATAAAATTTTCATCGATGTCTCAACATTATTGTAAGGTCCCATATTGGTTAGAGAGCGGAACGAAACATTTCTTATAAGGGTGTGAAAACCTCTCCTAGTAAACACATTTTACAATCGTGAGACTGATGGTAGTACGTAACAGACTAAAACAGACAATATTTGTTAGTGGTGGTCAGGGTGTGGAAACCTTTCCTAGTAAACACATTTTACAATTGTGAGACTGACTAAAACAAATAATATTTGTTAGTGGTGGGCTTTAGGCTGTATCAGGCGAGGACGCTGGCCCTAAGAGGGGTAGATTGTGAGGTCCCACATTGTACGCTGAGCTCCAAAGTGAGTGCTTTGCTCCCTGGCCCTAAGAAGGGTAGATTGTGAGGTCCCATATTGTACGCTGAGCTCCAAAGTAAGTGTTTTGCTCACTGGCCCTAAGAGGGGTAGATAGTGAGGTCCCACATTGTACGCTAAGCTCCAAAGTGAGTGGGTTATGAGTGTTAGACGAACACGACTTTCCACAATGGTATGATATTGTCCACTTTGAGCATAAGCTCTCATGGCTTTGCTTTAGGCCCCACCAAAAGGCCTCGCTCCAATGGAAAGAGTATTCGTTATTTATAAACCCATGATCGTTCCCTAAATTAACAGAGACTTTCATCGTCCAACTGTAAAGTCCCACGTCCCTTCAAAGAGAAGTGCAAAAATGGATTTTTAAAATTATCAATGGTTCGAGTCAAATTCAATTTAAGTAATATTATAAAATTATAATTTATTATTTTTTTAATAACCCAAATGATGAGACATTATTATTTAGAATTTAGGATAAAAGGTCATAATGAGAGGAGACATTGGAATATATAAAAGAAAAAATATATAAAAAAAAATAAAAATAAATAAATGAATAAAAGGGTGGCAGAATTAAATGGAAAGGAAATATTATAATTTAGCCGCTCCCCCTTTTATATTATCATGAATTCCGTACACTCGCGTGCTCCCCAATCGAGTCTTTTTCAATCTTTTTTATTTTAATAACATTAATAATTAATATTAAATTGGACTTTTTTTATTAAAAAAAATAAAAATCTCTTATTTATTTAATGATTAGGTTCTACTTTCGTACTTCAAATTTAATGAAATTAAAATTAACCCACTAATTACTATAAAAAAAATATAATTTTTATTACTTTAGATTAAATAAATGTTTTAAATAAAATAAAATCTAATTAATAATTAATAAAAATATCTTTTAAGTTATTTAAAAAAATATCCATAAATATAAAATCTAATTAATACCTTGAATTTTTTTTATTTTAAATGAAATAGTCGATAAATAATATATAAATAATTGAACCATTTTTAAAAGTTGTTAATACTATTTAAATTTTTTTATGAATATTTTTTAAATACGATAATAATGGTAAGTGTATTTTTTATTTTTTAAAAATTAAAAATTCAATATATTAATATATTATGATAAACATTTAATCATGATAATAAATTTATTTTAATTATTCTAAGACGCTGATGAGATAAGGAATCACTGTAAGGAGAGTAAGATTCGGATTACCTTGTTGATCGAATATCTCAAGGTAAGAACATTGTTTGAGATTCGAATCACTCCACAAGATGGATCGATCGTGTCTAGCTTGAATGATTCTTGTTGATCAAATATCCCAAGGCAACAACACTTGTTTAAAATTCGAATCACTACACAAGTAAGATTGATCATGTCGAGCTTGAATCATTTTACATGCAACCTAAACTACATAGAGTTGCAAAGAAACTTAGCCATTGGCTAAAGAAAAGCATAGATGCTTCTCTTACTATATTTTCTAGTCTACTTGCAAATACAACATACATCGCTAAAGCCTCAAAATTGAGAGGCATTCCGAGAGTTGTAACATTCATACTTTATGGTCATAATTAAAAATTATGTAAATGTAACTAGAGTAAATAAAAGGTTTTAAAATACAATAATTCTAAAATTTATAACAATCGAACTTCATTCTTCTTTAACGTAGCATGAATTGGAACATCTTATGACAATTTTGACAACCTTTTCTTCACATCTTCATTCTTTGAAGTATATGGTATGATTGATGTCAAACAACAAACATCTATTTGAATTAATTAAGAATAGAAAAAATGATTATTTAGGGTTACCTAAAATAGATTAAATTTAATTATAATTTAATGAATATTGCAACTAAACATCAATAATTAATCACATACTTAATTAGCATAATAATTAAAAAAAAGGAATAATTTTATATTTGAATTTCAATTATTAGTCCCATTTTCAACTTATTATATTTATTTATTTACTAAGAGACAATATGAAAAAGCTTTAATTTACTTTCTCCATCAAAAGAACAAAAGAAATAGAGAAAGCACAAAAAAAAAAAAAAAGGCCAAAAAAATTACAACAAAATCTTTTTGTTTTTAGGTTAGAGAAAATGTGTTTCTAGAGAGAGAAAATGACAGTTTTTTTTGTCTCTCGATGGTCGCAAAGCTTCAAAGTCCAAGCAAGATGTAATAAACTAAAGTTATCGGTAGAGCAATTAGCATCCCGAATATGACTCTGCAAGAAAAAAAAGCATTAAAGATAGCGAATCGAGGATTGGGATGATGAGTATGGAAATCGAGATCAAACCCGGTGCTCAAAATGTCGGGATGGACGTTGTATTCCTTGGCAAACACAAAAGGGACAATCCCTTGAGGTAACGCAGCCTACGAGTGAAATGAACTTAATTACATTAAAATCTTGGAATACAATGATTCGAGATAAAGTCATCTTCGTATTTATTCACCTGAACTATGGCGATGTGCAAGAGAACTCCTCGGAGCCCTACAGCTACAGAGGCAGCCACCATCACGGCCGGACCGGTGATGAACCGAACCGCCATGGCGAAGGAAGCAACCGTGTTTCCACAAGCAATGATCTTAGGCTGCAAGGCCATGAACAACCCTACACAATACCAATTATATGTAACCCTTCACGATTAACATGAACAATTCTACACGTTATTGTTCAAGTGTAAGAAAATCGATACCGAGGCTAAACATTGCCATCCCGAGTCCCGCATCGGATAAAATGGCAATCGATCGAGCAACAATGGCTGGCATGACAATGTTCCACCTACAAAACAACATGTTTAGTTCGATACAAAGTTAGAGTCGTAATTCCCAAAATGAGGGTTTTTTTTTTCGTACTTGAATGAAATCAAAGACCAAGCTAGGCCGATCAAGCTAGAATACGTATTTGGATTTCTGATCAGTTTCCTCCAAACCATGATCAGAATCAGCCTTGTCATCACACTCGCCGGAGGCATAGCAGTTGGCTTAGACTCCGCCGTGTCGTCGCCAGTTTTCGGGTGAAGTTCAGCGGTGGAGCTCGACCCGAGCTTGGATAGAACAGGACCGCCGCCGTCAAATGCTCCGCCGTTCACGGCGGATTTGTTCCCAAAGCTAAACTCATCCAAATCTAACCAAAATTTCAGTACAAACAGATCTCAATATTCAAAGCTCAATAAAGTCATTCCTTTTGATTAAAATCCGACAAATTTGAAAATAAAAAAACAAGAACATTGATTTCCTTTACTGACCCACTTGAAAAAAAAGTACAAAAATCCAACAAAAAAACAAAACCAAATCTTTACTTTTTAACGTTGTACCTTTCTGGTTCATTCCGCCGGCGCCGTCGTACTCCCCGTGCCGGAAAACATTGATTCCACCCTCAGAAACCGGCGATGCACTCGAACTCCAAACAAACATATGCAAATCTTTCCCCCCATCTCCACTGTTGACCCCTTTCTTCGCCACCGCCGCCGGTCCAATCACTGGCGAAAAAAGCCCATTACCGAAATTCGAATGCCTCGGATGTTAGATAAAACCTTTGTTTTTTCTTTATTTAGATTCACACGTTTACATTTAATTTCCCTTTGACCATTTGACAAACACGTCGAATGGATTAGCTAATTCTTAGACGTCAATTTTCTAGGAAGTGGCACAGATTCAGTTGGCCACTCTCCACCCATTTTTAGGATAGGTTGTATTTAAATAGGAAATCTGTTTACAAGATTTCACCACCGGATTTTGAAGAGCAGTCAAAGTTTCAGTCCTTCTCTCTCTCTTATTTTACGCATTTTATCTTTCCTCCAACAACCTCCTGTCGACAATATCCTCTCGGTGATTTCCCTGGCCAATTATCGAAATTCAACAAGTGGTATCAGAGCCTCGTTGAAGCAATCGGTAGTATACCATCACAGAAGAGCCAACCTATCAACAATCAAGTTGAATAGCTCAAGTGGTCAGAGCGTCGACCTAACAACACACAGGTCTCAGGTTCGAGTAGAAGAAAATGCAA